>NW_027526385.1:17454285-17522315 GCF_048455015.1 Haemaphysalis longicornis
ACCAGCCCTCCCATTTCAATCCCCAAGGTGCGCATTCACTACGGTCGCAATTTGAATAACGTTGGTATGTTTAGCCACCTCCCTCTCTGCATTAAATTTCACTTCAGATACATAAACCATTAATTACTAGCGTGCCCGTCCCACTATCGGCCACTGCTTGAACATTTTGCGGCGATGTAGCCTGCACCGCCACTTCTGCAGTGTCGATCGTCCCATTTCCGCCACTCGCAAGCTCGCTGTCAAAGGCAGCAATAACTCAGCGTTTTATTGTAGCACCGCAATGAGTCAGAAATTTCACTTCAAGCACGCACCGCGCCTCTCAGTCGAGGCCGAAACACGTCGAATTCACGTTGTTTTTGATGAACTCCCATTCTTCGAGTCCCGCAACTTCCCTCAACAGATCAAACGACTAAATGAAAACCCAGCCACCCCCACAACCAAACCCACGGTAGAAATCAGCGAAGAGAACTCTGCCTGAACCACGAGCCACTGCTTCGCCCGACGGCCATGTTTTCCAATATTGACTACACCAAGATGGCGGCGCCCAGTAATGTCGTTCCGGAGATACGGCGCTCCGAAAATTGCCGTCTTATTATTCATTTTCATCTGTAGTTTGTCGCCTGAGTACACATACGTATTTTTTCTACAGGACTTTGCAATTGTTTTCCATGGGAAAACTTAAAAAAACTCACTAACATGTGCAACCCTACATGGTGACCTCCGAAAAAACTATCTTGGGGACAATTTTATGCGGGTTTTTTTTTTATTGAATTATCAATCTTTGGCTCACAGGCTGTTTTGGAGCAGTTTGGCGCAAATTTTTTGCAATTTTCAAGCTTTTGGAGCAGCCTGGCCCAGGAAAGCAGATTTATATCAAAAGTGCGCAATATGCGCAGCTGTCTCACCCCTGATTCGTAAGTAAGGCTGTGAGGCACGCCGTAGTCGAAGGGCGCGAATCTGCGGACACTTCGATCTTCTTTGACGTACGCCAAAAAAAGAAAAAAAAAAGAAAAAATCACAGACGTGGCGTTTCTTTTGTAATCCATCAGGAAAACAAAAGAGCTGCAACGGCAGAAGTTCGAAACCATGACTGCGTGTTCGTGTTCGCCTTGGAACAGCATGAAAACGTTCCGATTTTTCGACCAAACCAATTCCGTTAAACGCAGATATGGTAGACACTCCCCGCCTGCGCGCACAGCGGAAGGGGGGGGGGGGGGGGGGGGGCGAAGGGGTCGCGCGACCCCAATCAATACACGCCCCTCCTCGAGCCTAGAAAACCACGTGGAGGAGAAAAACTTTGACCTCGAGGCCAAAGCTCCCTCCCTCCTCAGCGAGACCGGCCGTCTTCATCCCGCGGACAAGATGCACTGATTGCTGCTCGCTCCGCGGGAGTCGCCGCTTCTCGAGAGCAAACCACACACACACAAGTCCGTCACAAACAGGACGACAAACACGCATCCCCAAGGGAAATGCGCGCTTCCCGAAGTCATTTCTAAGTGCACAGGGGCCGGGCACCAGCAGGGATAGATGCAAGGTTCCCCGTCTACCTCTCTTCATTTTCTTCCCCTCAACCACACTACACACTGCCTCTTCAGCTTTGTCCTTAACTACGGGCTCTTGTCCTGAGGAAGGGACGAAAGCAGCGAGCTGATGAACTCTGCTTGTTCAGCATCTCCGAGCGAGTCTCTTAGGAACGCATTCCTCATCTGGTGAAGGGGGCCATTCACCCCTACCTCTCCCTTCCGCAAGTGGCCAAGATGACAGACGACGTTGCAGAGCTGAACAAACTTTTTCTCTGCATCATTTTTCCCGTCTTTTACCTCGCAACGTCGGCTCAACCATCAACTACCGCGAAAAATTTGAACAATAACGCGTTCAGCTCTGAAAGCATGTTTCATCGCGGTCGCTTTACCATCGCTTCGCTTTTCTAGTCGTGGCATTCAATGATCAGCGACTAAGACCAACTTCGAAGGTACCCTAAACACGTGACACGAAGCAGCTCTCTGCGCATGCGCCGACGTAGCACGTGCTATTCTCGGTATTCTCCGTGACTACATACGGGTACGTCCCGCCCCTTGCTACCCCTTGGTCAATCGCACCCCGTTGGTAGCGCTTTAACCTACAGCTTTATTCAAGCCGTCGACTAAACCCTTCCTTCAGGCGCTGAACACGCAGTCATCTTTCGAACACGCCGCTGCGTTTGTCGCAGGCTCTCTCAGTCCAAGCGGCGAGGCGTCCCATCGCAGAAGGGAACATTTCGAAGTCGAGCGCGGATTAGTTTCACGAAGCGCAAAACGCCACCGACGAATGAAATCTAAGATTTGACGAAATCTCGTCTGGTCGGGTCAAAGATTCATAGTTAAAAACGTGCCGCCGACCAAAGGTTTATTAAAAGCGTAAAAAGCGCACTTACAAGCTTCATGCTTCGGGCTTATTCACTCAGTGAACAACGCTTTTGTACGGAAGCCGAAACGTCTTTTTTACGCTTTTAATAAAACCTTTGGTCGGTGACCACAAGTTTGTAACCGACAAATGGGCTAGACGGGCAGGTCCCGGCGAGCCGCGTTCGAGAACGCAGGGGAAAACTGCGACGTCACTGCAGCGTGACGGCTAAATTTTGTGAATAAACAATTAGAAACGCCGACTGAGAAGTACTGAGAGTCCGTGTTGACCGGCCGCACGCCCAATTCCTCCACTGGCGCCCATGAAACCACGTTATTACAATGGGCGCTCAAAAACAAGATTGTTTCACGCGCCAATGCACATAGGTCAACGGATTAACCGAATCTATCTCTCTTAAACATTTCAAATCCTGATATGCCTTCGACCAAGCGTGGCAGGCATCTTTACTTTTTTTTTTCGAATCAACCGTACACGAACTAACAACGCAAGTAGAAAAGGCTTCCAACATGAGACCCTCTATTAGGGCGAATTGTTCTGTTAAAAAGAAAACAAACGCGTGCTTTCTGGTAACGGGGAAACGAATATTTCTTCAAGTTCGTCTTACGGGGAATTTACCATATTTTTGTATCATTCGAATCTAATTTAAAATGTCGGCACAGCCCCAACGCCAGATGACGCCTTTCTGAGGTCTGGCATGGCAGTTAAACAAACAAACTTGGTTTTCTTTTGTTTCCTTTTCTTTCCCTTTCCGTTATGAAAGTAAGTGTAAATTTGATTGATTGTAGGGTTTTAACGCGCCGACGCAATTCGGGCGATGAGGCGCGCCGTAGTGGAGGGCTCCTTGTTAATTTTGACCACCTGGAGTTCTTTAACGTACGCCGAAATCTTGACCGCACTGGCGTTTTTGCTTCTCGCCTCCATCAGAAAAGCGGCCGTCGCGGCCGGGAATCGAACCCACGTCGTCATGCTCAGCATAGCCACTGAGCCACCGCGGCGGGTTAAGTGTATATTTAACACGTGGAAAGTGATACGTTCACTGTAACCAGACATGCACACGAGCTTGCAGTGTACACGCTTACGTGACGTAGACGTCCCAACACCCTTGCCAGAGTTCAGGCTGCAAAAGCGAAACTCACCTGCAAAAGAGAAGACAAAAATGCGAAAGGGTTAATCTTGATTTCACAAATACAGGCACGGACGACGAACAAAGACGGACAAATTACACACAACACTACGGAACAAAATTCGCAAAATGGAATATTTGTGCTGGATGGAGGCCAAACAATAGGGTGTTTTAGCAGTCCGTCTGTTTCGTCGTGTACGTAGTTAACGTGTTTACCGGGACCCGACTGCGCATGCGCGCGCGGAAGGGCGAGGAGGAAGGGCGAGGAGGCGCACCTCACCGTGACGAATGCGCGGACATGGCGAAGGCCGGCCCGCGGAACCAATCCCCCTACCGCGACGAATGCACAGGTGCCCAGACGAGTCCCGGTGAACCCAGTAACTACGTACACGACGGAACCGATGGACTGCTAAAACTCTCTAATGGTGTTGTGCGGGTATATATATACTATAGATTAAACACACACAACACGCACACGCACGCACACATGGACGCACTGAAAATGTGTTTTCTATCTCCACCACAGCCCTTATACTATAGATTAAACACACACAACACGCACACGCACGCACACACGACGCACTGAAAATGTGTTTTCTATCTCCACCACAGCCCTTGTTCTCTATGGGAGTTGCAGCAGGGTAGCGCCGTCTATTGAAAACAAAATGCAATGGCCGTTCTGGAGAGCGGGGTTATAGAATTATTTTTAGGGTATTCGGGGGTGGGGTGAGGGAGTCAATGCTATACTACGGGCTACGGACTACGGACGGTAGATGCTATACAATCATCATCACCATTACCACCACCACCAGACTGAGATCGGGAGGATCTGTTTGCAGTTCGTTCCAACTACCTAAATTGCTATTTCAGCGTTTAAGGTAACGTGAACTAACCCAACCTAAACCCAACCTAAAAATAACCTGAACCCAACCTAAACTAACCTAAACCCAATTTAAAACTAACCTAAACCTAGCCTTACCTGCTCTAAATTAACCTAACCACAGTTTCTTTTTTTTTTTTCGTTTACTTCACTCAAAACGGCGTGTCTCGGCTGCGGAACGGCCAGCAAAAAGGCTCTCCCGCTCAGATTCGGGGCATTCACTCGAAAGAAAATCCCTTCAAATGCTCCTATTTCCCATTTGCGCGGGAGGCGTGTTGCCAAAGGTATCAAGATCTACGAGACATCGACCGAGCTGTCACTTTTCCCGCTAAGTTCGGCGACCCCCGGACGGATCAAATATATTCGCCCGGCCCACGATTGTCGTAATTATTTTTATCACTTGTTCAGGCAAAGAGAGCAAGGAACCTCGAATTGCATCAGCGGAGGCGCGGGAGATTGGGGAGGAAGGAAAACGGAGATCGAAGGCAAGGGGCGAGGAGCGGCGTCTCGTTTTTCCCGCCGAGTCAAATTTCAAGATTTCTGTGGTTTAACGGGGCGAACGCGGAGCGCTCCGGTTTAATTTCGACCGTTTGGGGGACTTTTAATTAACGCGCGCCTAAATGTGGACACACGGGCGTTTTTGTTTTTCGCCTCCATCGGAAAAAACCGCCGCCGCGACCGGGTTCGAACCCGTATCCTTGGATCTAGCAGCACAACGCCTTGGCCACAGCGGCGGGTCAGAGCTTCGGCCCGTTGCTATAGCAACGGAGCGAGAGACCGCCAAACGAATGCGTCTATTGAATCGACGCAAATAATTGTTAAAAAACTCATCTGGGAGAGGCGGGAGGGGGGAGTGAGACCAAAAACCTGCTTCAATCACGACGGACGGACGACAGATACTCAACAGTTGGTTTCCTTCAAAATCGTACGTTTCACTGCCTCTAAAGTGGAGCGCGGACTGGACGAATCGAAACCAAATCTTCAAATGCGGTCGTACACGCCAGGGGGAAAAAAAGAAAATGACGGAACAAGCGAGAGTAGATAACAAGGTGGAACGAAGCAACGTGCACGCCAGGCCAAGACGACGATGTCGGCGCCCACTAAACCCATGCAAGAGAGCGGTCGAAACTGTCGCCAGCAGATGACGCCTGGAGTGTTTACGCTGGCGCTATGCCGCCGTTCTATATACATGTGTGGACGGCAAAGCGGAAAGCTGAAGTGAGGGGGGGTAACGGGTGTTCGCACACTGCGCGTGCGTGCGTGCGTGCATGGCTGGAATATAGGTAAAATCGGAATTCGAGTTGCGAGCTACGCGCAGAAACATCCCCGCAGGCGCTGCTTCCCAAAGTTCCACTCGGCGGCGCGATTGAGAGCTATCCGCGACAGAGCTACGAAAATCAAGAATTAGAATGTGGAGGAGACTGTCTTGTTCCCGAGGTCGAATGCGGGTTTCGAGCATACACTCACCCAATCCCTCTTCAGCATTGGAGACTATCAATGCAAAAAAAAAAAAAAGCTGTCACTGATCAAAGGTAGCCTGTGGCGCTTTTTTTTTTTTTCGTAATCACCCGCTGAACGCGTGTACTAGTAATAAGGCGAGCTTATCTAGGTCTCGATTCTAGGTAAACATTTAATTTCCAAATCCTAAAAATGGAAGGGCGTATTCAACTTTTATAGGTAACGTGGCGGGCGCTACAGCTGCAGTCAGTACAGTGTCACCTCGTTAAACCGTTTCTGACGGGGACGCGAAGAAATTTCGTACTAACCGGCACTACGGTTTAACCGAATGCATTAGGTTAAAGGGAAACCGAGTCGGGGATTCGGCTTACGGAGAGTTCATTGCACTTTATTATTATTATTATTATTAGGAAGAAAGGCGACACTTCAAAACGGATCAGCTTCAAATCTAATTAGCGCTCGTCCTCACTTAGACCATCGCGGGCCCTTAACGAAAAAACAAATATAAGTGGAGTCGTGATTACAATAGCAAAACACGACCTGACAAAAAAGTATAGCTTTGTCGTTGAGACACCGGCCGCCGCCGACACGCCCCATCACACACCCACAGAGGCACTACAAAGTTCCCGATGGCCGGTACGAAAGAAAAATAAAGAATAAGGCGCCACCTCCTCAACTCCGAACAGCCTTCAAGTGACAGCAATATGTCCGGCGACGCGACGGGTGATGGTCGCCCCATCGGTCACCGCAGATATCAGAGCGGATACGCTTTGTTCTAGGTTATGTTGCATACGCGCCAACGCGAACCTCCCTCTACGAAGCTTGGCCCAAGGCCAGAATAGAAGGCGCCTTACAGGTCGAACATCCTCGCTGTTTCGTACTTTACTCTCTTCCTTATCCGCCTTCCTCACTTTTCTTTTTTCACGCCAGCCGGTCTCCCTTACGTATCTCCGCCGACAGATGACAGTAGGACGGCTTCTCCCCTGACAGTTCCACTCAGTTTTCCCGTTTCATTCCCCTACTTATTCCCGTTTCTGGCGTGTTTTTTCTAGACACTCCCGGTTTCCTCCCCATCCCTTTTCCCTCTCCCCCCCCTCCCCCCGCATTCGTTTTTCTGCCAAGCCGACGACGGGCGCCCTGCGGCAACGTAGGAAGGACGTCAGTCCTCGTTAGCGACGAACACGGTGACGAGAGCCGATGCAACGGGAAAAAAAAAAAGAGACGTCCGAGGCGCACTTCGTCCCTGTCGAAAATGCGGGACACCGTGGAAAACTCGCAACGACGACGGCTGTCACATGCGCCGACGTTGACCGCAATGGGGAGGGGGGATAGGGGAGAGTAGCCGACGCTTCGAAGAAAAAAGAAAGTACCCTAGCGTCATTCTGAAAAAGAAAAAAAAAAGAATTGATAAACTACGAGAAGCGGGATAAAAAGATAACCTCGATTTAAACATCAACGCCCGCCGAAAGAGCACCAACAATGTACCTTTTTCCTTTCTCGGTGCCGATCTCATCAAGGCGCCCAGTAGGCCCTTTCTTCCTTTTTTTCTTTGTTGTTTCGCCTGCGAGAGCTGCACCGGTGCAGGCAGTGCAGCATTTGTTCGTTTCCTTCGTTTCGCCGGTGTAGAAACAGTGGTGCTGGGCCCAGATGCGAAGACAAGCGCAGTTTCGCGTCGAAACAGCCCTGCCCCGCCTAGCCTACGTAACTATACGCCTCGCAAAGCGACCTAGTACGGACAATTTCGCCGTGGTCTACATGATTTCTGAGTGATCCCATCTTCAAGACTACCTGCATACAGACTGAACCCCCTTTCCCTTCTTTCCCCGCTGGCCACAGGCCTTCCTTTCCATTAAAAATACAAACAACCGTAGCGCCGTACTGCGGCCTAGCAGCAGTAAACTGAACTGGAACATTCTAGTTAACCTCAGGACTGAGGTGTACCAGGAAAGCGGCTATGAGAGAAGGCTAAAATAAACGATAAGATTACAAAAATGCAATTAAATCTACATAAGACGATTATTACGACCAACCGCCGCAAAAAATACGGAACAAAGCAGCCGAAAGGTAAAATGCAACAAAAAATGTGTCCGGCTATTTCGGACGCCGAATTGCCCCAATTCGCCTATTACGAGCGAACGGGCGCCATCGGTCGGTCCACCGGTTGCTCCACCCGTTGAGGGCGTTCATGAGAGCCACACATTTTCCCAGTCTCCTTCGCTGCGCCTCGCCCACTCCACCGCAACTTTAACTCAAAGAGTAGCTGACCGGGCATGCGAACGCCGAAGGAACCGCCGCGAAATATGCCGGAAATATGAGGTACCAACGACGCAACACTGACGCTACACGGGCTTTTTTAGGAATGCATGGCCAAAAAATTACGTCTTTTCAGCCAAATGTCTTCCAACGGGCCTCTCGTGTATCAAACAGGGTGGTTGTAAGCATCAAAGTATGAAGGCCCAGTGCATCCCTATGAAGCGCTGTACACCCAGTGCCTGTAAAGCTGTCTTCACAGCTGCACAGAGGTGTATTGATAGAGAGCGTCGGGTTACGTGTTTGCTGTGTAAGGGCGCAGCCTCTTGGCGGCCGTCTCTGGGCTGAGCCGCGTTGACGGCGTAACCGAGTGAACGATGGCGAGACCGACGAGTGAAAGAAAAAGCGAACGATGAAAGAAAGCAAAGGAGGAGAGTGTCGCGGAGTTGGGAGGGGAGGGCGGTTCGCCGTGGCGACGCGAGCCAGCGCTCTCCGAAAGTGTGCGGTGGGGGAGAGGAGGGGACAGTATGCTGTGCCCGCACGAGGCGCTCGACGGTGCGACGCTTGGCGAAAACGTGAGGGGGCCTGACTATGATGTGCGTTTCTTCCCGAGACGCACTTCGCGCCGCCGACACAGAGGCTCATCATCGCTGCCGTCGAGAGAACCCACGAGTGAATGCCGCTGCTGCGCCCAAATATCGCATTAGGGAGTATCGCAATCGCGAGTCAATTTCTTTTCTTATTTTTCTTTCAAAACTCCATGATCACTTCTGAAGATAACGAACTACTACATCGATTGCGTGTGTTCACATAGACAATTACGCACTTACTTTGCACACACAGAGCGTCACCTTAGAAGCGTTACACTTTTTCAAGTGGGGTACTCGCCACGGAATGGTTACGCATTAAAAAGAAACTGCGTACACACCAGACGCTCAATGCGCCCTTCACCGCAGGCACAAAAGCCCGCATCGAGCTTGTGCAACGAGACTGCTGTACAGACTCAACCCGAGAGAACGCAACAGAGACCGTCATACAAAATCAACGAGTTTAAACCCGTATCCTTAGCACGACCAATTAAGCACATTTTTTTTAATTGAATTTAATTATTCTGTAGTTCGGACTACTGTACACACACAGACGTCTCGCGTCTAACATTCGTTAGCTTGAACAACCGGGCCAATTGAAATTGAAACAATTGGGTAGTACTACACCAAAAGTCGTCAGGCTTCTGAATGAAAAAACATTAATACCCATTTTGAAGGATGAAACGCGTTCTTGCCCGACTTCGCCCATTTGTCGCTTGAGACGATTTGCTTCGCGATCACGTGCTATGGAATGCCCCGCGCTATGGAACGCTTTCCAGAAACGTCGACGCCGGATTTTCTGCCCAACTGGCCATCCAATGGTTTCGCATTAAAGGGGTCTCACGCAGGCGCGGAGTGATTCGATGATTTTGAGGCGTCCCATTTCAAGAGCCCCCTACCCTATCGCGATATACTCGTAAGTTTCAATGTGTAGAGACGTACCACTTAGCTGAAAGCAGGACGCGATAAGCCCTCAAAACAACCCCCCACCCCCTCTCATTATGCGTAAGTAAATACTACGAGACTTTGCGCTAGCGCAAAACGTGTGGATACCCCTCTTATGACCACCCCCCGTCGCCGACTGGTTAGGACAGAAACAAAGGCAACACAGGCAAAAACACAAGACAAGGATACGAACGAGCCTCTAATAAGCGTTGCCTAATCACTTACCACACCAGCAAACCAGTGACACGCACAATCCACCGAATCACTGTAGGTAATAATTACTGTTATTAATTACAGGTGACCGGACGTAACTTTACCGATGGCTACGAATGGACGGAAACGTGGCCAAGCGCAAAAATTGGATAAAAATCAAGACCGACAGCGCTCCCCGTGGGTTGTGAGACAGTGAAGCGGGCGTGATTTCGGTCGCTGGAGGCAAGTGAGACTTGGCGAGACGACAAGGAAAGAACGCACGTGAGGTTGCTGAAAAAAAAAAAAAAAAAATCGACACAAACCCTCACCGATTTCGACGAGCTCCCACAGCATAGTGAATTTAATTGCCAAAACGCACAAACGGCCGAGCATTATACGAACGCAGGGATTGAACGCATACGCGTCGAAAGCGTGTTCAAGAAGGCGAACCAATCGGGAGAACAAATAAGCGCGAGTATTGTTTTTGCTCGTTCTTTTTTTTTTTTTTTTTTTGAAACGAAGGAGTAGCAAACACACTTCCTTCATTTACACAGCAACGTACTCGTCTCTGGGAGCAATGTCTTCGTTTCGAACGCCATTCGCTCCTCCATTACGAAAGCGACGTCGTGAACTTGTGTACGAAGACGGCCTACCTGATACGCTTGTTCAATGTCCCCGTGGAAATATCCAGCGTGAACTCCATCGCTGCAGTACGCAAGGACGCACACGCCGTCACCACCGACATTCAATTCGCCGAACGCACGCAACAATTCGGCCGAAATAAACGAAGCCATTCACATCGGTTGAGCTGAAAACGCACAAACGCAAACACGCCGAATCCCAAAAAATTGTGTCGTCTGCTCGCCCAAATCATGCCCCGGGCAGCGCGGAAAGCCCCCGCATCGGCAACACCATTGGTCTCTTCAAATTTAGAGGATCACGTGACATCAGCCGGGACCAATCGACGTTCGAGTAACGCGCTTCGACTCCTCTCGCCGCTTGCTTGATAACAAATTCGTAACCAAATAAAAACTTTCACATCGTTACTAGATTACTTCGTCCTTGTAACTTCCCGTTTGCAAATCTTGTTTAAAAATTGCTACCAGAGATGCGTTCGAATACGCCGAACGCGTCCTGGAGGCGAACCTCACGTGCTTCCAGCAAACCAGGACTGCCGTAAAAGTTACAAGCCCACAGCCCTGCTCTAACGGACTGCGCAACTCGCCAGCCCAGCCGCTGTTGGGAACAAAGATGGCGGCGACGAAAGGCGCGAAAGGGCGGTGGAGTCAGAAGAGCAGGCATCAAACGTAAGTTTTCTTTCTAAGTTTCTACACACCTTGAAGTGGAAACATGTAAAGATGGCGGCGACGAAAGGCGCGAAAGGGCGGTGGAGTCCGAAGAGCAGGCATCAAACGTAAGTTTTCAAGTTTCTACACACCTTGAAGTGGAAACATGTCTTACCCGGTCCTCCGCGAGCATTTTTTCGATGGCAGAGTTCAGGTCCGCCCAGTCCCGGTTCTCCGCGAGCATTTTTTCGATGGCAGAGTTCAGGTCCGCCCAGTCCGCGTTAATGTCTGCCGCCAAGAGCGAGACATAAGCGCGGTAGGTTCGTCGTTGCCTGTTTCCACCGTTGCCGAACATCGCACCGAACACTAACTGCGAACGTCGATCCGCACGTAATTCGAAGATAGCGTGGTAGGAGAACGGTTCATCACTGCAGTCGCTGTCTTCATCACTATTCATTTTGCGCGATGATGCCTCGTTCCTCGGAGATATGCTCCTGAGCGCACAGGATCGCGGACGAGACGTAGCGCGCGATTCACTCACTGGGTCCTAACGGATTCTGAGAGAGAGAGAGCAGAAGCTTCGAATAGGGACATTGAATAAATCGTTGTTTAGGGGCGCTGGGGACATCCTGGCGATAACTTGGCGAGACGGCTTTTTTTGTGCGTGTATGCTTCTACGTCCGGAAAAAAAAATTCTACCTCGCGGATATCCCTAGATGCCGATATTTATGTACCGTTAACAGCCTCCGCAGGTACAACATGGCCCACTTTGAATTGCGGTTTTGGTTTGCTCGAGCAACATAGCGTGTGAGTTTGCGTGCATGTGGATGTTCTTACCTTCTGTCAACGTTTTCCGTTATCACGCGCGTGCGAGCGTGATAGTGCGCGCCCGCCGAATCGTTTTTGCGTCGTTACGTACGAATGTGCGCTCGTCTGCTAACCGCTAAATGTGTTGCTGCGAGACGCTGCGGCCTTGAAGGACATTGAGCGCCTCGCCAAGCAACGAGTCTCAACACAGGTGGGCTTCGAATGTTGCGAGGAGATATGAACGTTATATTGGTTATATACGAACGAATTCCGAAAAGAAAAAAACACACGTTTGTGTTGCGTCATATCAGCAGGACAGTGCCGTATACGCGTCTAAGTGGTGGTGGGGGTGTATTCAACGGTCGACGAAAGCAAAACGACAGGTCCGATAAAAGTCCCGTTTGGCGTAGTCGTTCGTGATTGGAAATAATTCGCCGCCGCTCTCGGCGAAATTATTCCAGTCGCAAGGATGTCTGCTCTGATACGTAGTGCACTACGGCCAATTGGAGGCGTCATTGGTTACAGACGTAGAAATTTGTCAGAATTTCTGAAGAGGACAGACAGGGCGCACATATAGCCAAGTAGCCTGGGTGCCGATAATAATAAAGTTCGTAATCATCACTGTCGACGTTAATGAAACTTCACACGAGGTCACGCATTATATTATTACGGCGTGAAGACCACACTCTTCAGTGATTAAGAGGCATTTACGTGGACAATGATAATCATAAAACGCGGAAATCGGGAGCGCTTCCACAGCCGTCTTCGATGTCTACAACACGCAATACCTCGCGTCGTTTATACTCGGTCTTTAGCGGCAGCGATAATAATAAAGCTCGTTTGCATAAAACCGTTTACTGCAGACTTGGCGCTCGGGAAGTCCCTCAATTCTTCCATTCTTGAAATCTTTGTGTGCCGTTTTGTTCGTATTAGTGTTTGTCTTCAAAGTTGCAGAAGCGATGACCGGAACGAATGATAGAGGCTATTTTCGAGTTATAATTACGTTCAGCGGGCTTGCCCGTGTCGACAGACCGCCACTTTCCCCACGCCCTCATCTGCCGCGCCTGTGCTGTTCGCAAAGAAAATTAGCGCGCCTAAGAAAGTTGTCTTTTATTCTTGCTCGCTGCGTAACGGGCTCGCGAAAGTATTGGGGAGGCGAGAACTCGCTAAGCATCGTCCCCCTCCCACGCCGCACAGCGTCGTAAAAGCAGACAAAGTAAAAAAAAAAAAAAAAAACGCCATCACACTCCGAATCGCGCGACGCTCCAGCAACTGGGGAAGAAAAGTCAGTAATGGAAGGGAGACTCCCAGCGCACGATGGTTTCTTCTTCATAATGAGATTTATGGGGAAATTCCTGCGTTTTCGTTCCCTGTTTCTCGCTCTCCCTCGTTCCTCATTTCGCGAAGTCGTTAGAACACTGCGCGACCAAACTCGCGTGTGCGGCGCAATCATCTGCAGAGGGGAAAGTAGCGAAAGAAAAGTAAAAAAGAAAAAGGGGTGCAGAAAAGTCGTTTTTCCGCCCCCCTCCTGCGCCTTTTTTTTTTTTTTTTTTTTCCCTCTGGCATCCGCGCGGACTCGGGGGGACCTCCAAAGGTTTCACGGAGGACGCTCATTTTGGTGGCCAGAGACTGAATTGGCGCATTGTTTTTGCGCGACTAATAAAAGCAGGCAGCACGCCGTCATATACGACCTGTGGACACAGTCGGCACACATGATTACCACATGCATTTCGAATCGTCTGCTACGGCGCGCGCCGACTTTTTCCCGCCGCCGCCATCTTGGAACGACCGGACGGGACGCAGTTTGCGCGCAGATAGGGCGGCACCCCTTGAAGAATGCGTAGACACGCACACGGCGCCGATGAAAGCCAGCGTGCCTATCTACTACCATGTTATGCCGGACAGTGTCGCGTATTCCTGATCGCCCGCTGTGCCGACGGACGGGGAGCTAGGGAAGCGTGTTATTGTTTTGTTTTATCCTTTTTCAGGTGCGAACACACGTTTTGCTGCAGACTGGTCGGCCGGCACTAATTCCCTGGGCGCGTCGTGAATGTTGCGTTTTCGTTTTGTATTTCGCTTAATGGGTTAGCAAACGTCTGTCTGTGCCTGCGTCTCGGGGCTGCACAAATGCTTTCTTTTTAAGGCCCCGGGCACTCATGGCATTCAAATGACTGGCCGAAACACTGACTGGCACTTGTGCCACTTACAGCAGAAGCAAGAAGACTATGTAAACATGGCGTTTGGAAGAGACATAATGATGTGGAAACTGTACACTAATGGGCTCTGGCTCCTTATGTGGCATGTACAAGTTATGGTTCATACAAGTGCAGTGTTAGCATTGTTCTTAATGCCTGGTCTTAATGAGCGCTGCGCACGCTGAAACCCCACAGGTGGAAAGCTGAGGGAAAAAGTTGACGTAAACCTCGCGAGAGCTTTTTAGCGTTTATTAACTGTGAAAGAAAGGGTGCCACACTAGCGGGCTTCAAGTTCTTCTTGTCACACTATTAGCCTCTCGTTTGAACTCATCTGTGCATCACAGTTCTTGCTGGTCTGTGCTTATAATGCCTTGCTCTCTTGGTGGAACTCCTTGTCAAACTATTCACGCACTCCTAACTCTTTGCCGCATTCCTCTCAACTCTTCTTGTTGCACTGTAATCGTGCTTTTTGTCAACTCCCCGCATAAACCCCTTGTGACTTTTATTTAACTGAATCAGAAAATATAATAATCTTAGGGTGCACCTCCTTCACATCACATCCACTGATGACGAGTAATAAACTATGCATATTGTTTTATATTTGTACATGCATCATGTTACGTCATCGTATCAGAATATACAATGCTGACAAAAAAAGTCTGCATACGTCTGATTCTTTCAAGACACACATCAGCATGCCTGTAGTAACAGCTACAGAAGAGGAATATTTGCAGAAGATGTGATATCTGTTGCAAGAAATGGTAGACAATTTATACTGACATGACATTTGTCAACTTTTTGGCAGTATTCACGTACACATCCAGCAATTCTTCACTTATTACTCTCAACAAGGTGACAAACAAGTTGAGCACCTGATAACAATTGTCTTTTTCGAACAAGTTTAATAATTTGTTGTGACCCTTAAAATGTTTTCAAAGGTTTACACTAGTATCTTTCAAATAGGGATCAGTAATGAGGCAACCCATTTTTTTACTTGCAATTTACAGCAAATTCTTCTTGATTTGCACACATTACAGCTAACTTGCATTGTATGTTCAGTGCCCAAAAAGATTGTATTACATTGAACTAGCTACCCGACTAGGTTACTCTGATAGTGCTGCACATCATGAAGTGCAGGAAATATTACATGAGAGATAGAGTGTAGTGATGTAGGACATAAGCTGGCAATGCAGAGATGAAGATACAGGAAATGTAGCGTATAACTAAAGTGTGTGCATGAGCCCTTTTCCCAAGCCAGCACTTGCAATGAAGTCAACCCCATTCATAGCCGGTGGCCCTTCCACTATTTTTCTTTAAACCTATAATCCGAACTGCACTGTATAGGAAGACAACGCAGCAGATAACTCAAATAATCAGGATAACAAGGAACCGAACAGAAATGAGAGAGGTAAGCACCCTCTGCATGGTTCAAGCCCTAGTTAGCAACAGCTTTGAATACAGTCTGACATATCACCTATTAAACTAATAAGAGAATAATCGAACAGAAACAATAATAAGAGGAGCTTATGAAACCACGATTGGACTCTCCCACTACACAGCCACGAGTAAGTTGGAGATTACAGACACGTCGAGAAGATCAAGGAAGCCACCCTGATTGTGCAATAAGAAAGGGCACAAAGCACAGAACAGGCTAAGCCATACTCCAAAGAGTAGGCCCGCCGGGAAATGAAACCAACACCAAAAGTACGGCTGACCTTAACAAAGACATACGTAGAAGACTATGTCACCAATACCAAAAAAACAAAGACAAGAAAAAACCACCAAGGAAGAATAAAAGCAAGAATATCGTCTCTAGCGGGAAAACTTTAAGGAGACCCTAACACAGTCAGCACCGCTGTAGTAATGTTTGAGAACAACTGCAATGCAGTGGCAACTGTCATAGATTCTGACCACTGCCTAGCAGATTGGTCGACCACCAAGAACATGAATCTTGAGGAAGCGGAGGCCGGAGCAATCGCCTAGCCTTGGCCCACAGAGAAAGGTAGCAGAAGTTGCCTACACGTACATAATAACCGACTCTAAAGCAAGCACGCTACACCTTCATTAGAAGCAGAATACCACAAGTAGTAGCCAACCTGCCAAACAAAATCAAAGGAGAGACCATAAGGGACTTCCTGGATATGAGGGATTGATGTGGAAACACAGTGGCTAACACCACTGCCCGTGAGTTCGCAAGCGGAAGGATGACAACACGCAACTCTTCACCCCATTCATTCCCAACAGCTACGGGGAAAGGCTAAAAGCGCTCAGGTCAGCCAGGTACCATACCTGCTCTCGCACGAAACGCTAAACACAACGGAAACCCCTTCTTGGAGACAGGTACAGGTCAGCCAGGTACCATACCTGCTCTCGCACGAAACGGCAAACACAACGGAAACCCCTTCTTGGAGACAGGTACAGACAAACAGCGACCCAAACCTCCACAGGTGTAGCCTCAAGTACCCTGTGAAATACTGCATAGAATCACCAGGGAGTGCAACAGTGATAGGAAAGAGCAGACCCAAAATCTGAACAATGGTAGGCAGCCCTGGCCAGGTTATCCTGGCCCGAGAGAAGGCCAAGCTCAGTGGATTGGCGACCCCATCCATCAGCGACAACAAAAGTCCTCTTTGTTTCAATAAGAGCCTGTTCATTCTTCCACCTCAAGACAGAGAGCCAACGTTTCACCTTACACAATTAACTCCCTAGCACAACAGTGGTTGAGATTCTGAGGATTCTTCCTCAAGTGCGCAAGAAATGGCTAGCTGATAGATTTTCAAACTCCCAGCAATTCCATCCCGGAGTAGATGCACAAAGAATGCATCCTGGTTTGCGTTCTTATAACTAGGCAAATGTGCACAGTTCCTTGTTTGTCGAATTCCCTTAGTAGACGTGATCGTGGCGTGCTGACTTGCTTCCACAGATTTTACTTTCTTAAGGGGGGACACTGGTCTTGAGGACCGAAAATTTGCCAAAAAATCAATTTTCTGTATTAATTTTATTTGCAATCTACAGGTCCCAATGAATGTACCTGCAAAATATCATAGCGGTATCATAAGTATTCACAAAGCTGTCGCCCTTTGAAGTCGCCTAAATGACCATTTTTGCCTATGTTTGCAAAATGACCATTTTTGCCTATGTTTGCAAACTTCGTGCCCTGTTTTCTCAGAACCAATTTTTTTCCTACGTGGTCAGCTGTCGGGTACAATATCTTGGGATGTACTGGTTCGATTTACATCATTTTTGCTGCATTCAAAAGCTTATGAACTGAACAGCGCAATAAAACCACAAAAGTACAGAATTTATTTTTGCTGGCACAAGATTTTATGCAGTTAGTTTTACAAAAACATTGGTAATTGATGACCTGACATTTACGAATTTTACAGCGTTTGCAGAAACCATGCTAAAATTACTGCAGTGGTATAGTTGCACTCCCTAGTCCTTCTAGAGCACAACGGGACAAAAGCTATTTGAGTATTTCATAGGTACATAATGAAAAAATTGCCCGAAACGGAGTGCCATAACATGCTGCCCAATTCTAAACTTACACCCCATAGACGAAAACTGACTGCATATTTGTGCTCAGGATGTTGAAATACACTGAATGTGTAAATCTCAAGCACATAGGTTGAAAAATAACAAAAATGTCCTCAAGACCAGTGACCAGTGACCCCTTAACTAAAATAAAATGTGCGACACGAAATGCCTGCAATTAGATTTTATTTTGTAAAGCTGCTCCGTGTTGTTTATAGCTGTCATTATTTTTGTTAATTTGTTGTGACAATGCGGTGGTCTGCTTTCGCAGCGTATTCTGTGTGAGACAAAGCACTGGAGAATGCGGTCATCGTGGTCTCGCTCTACTGTGTTGAATTTTGTGTTGCTCATGTCTACTGTCGGTGATGATCATGATGATGATAATGATAAAAATGCTTATTGCAGATGGTTGCATGCAGTGAGAATGCAGCATGCGACGCCACTGGCATGGACGCAACAAAGAAGACGGTCGTGACACTATCCCCGAACGCAACCTGTGTGACATCTTCAGAGGAATAACCCGAAAAGTAAGCTCCATGTATCCCATTCTTGCCGCTCATAAATAAGTCGACTCTCGCCAGGTCAGCACGGTTTCCTATCACAACATAGCCATTTGGGATGCACGCCGAGCGCCCATGTGACTCAAACTTTCTAAATGACCTACGTTGGCCGCCGACAGCACGTTGTTCCGTGCTCTAATTAGTAGACGACGAAGCTGCTCCAGGGAGGGGATCTGCGGGGCACTTTGTTCGATTGAGTCGTCCTGGCCGCTAAAAACGAGCGGCCGGGTCTTCGCTGCCCGGCCAGAACATGCAGTCCTCGTTAGTGACTCGGCGCTAATTGAGGTTCCCGAAGCACTCGCAGCGGAGGACATGACGAAGATACGAGCATTGTACGGTAATGAGCCCCGCCTCTGCTCGCGCTGGTCCGCATGCAAGTTTGGAGGCGAAGGACTACAGGAGGGAAAGTGCGCGCACATGCACTTCTAACCGTCCGTACTTAATGAAGGTGATGGGAATTGGGTCACGAGCCACAGAAAAAGGGTGATGCTGTGAACTTGTTGAAAGCGCTCTGTGGTGCAAAGTGTCCTTCTTTGTAAGATTACTTTGTGCAGGAACATTAAGCGTTCACGATGATGTCAACCTCTTAAGTGCGGTGCAGGGCTGTGCAATTTCGAGTGGTGCAATTTTATTATCGTGGGCACAGCATGGCGGAATGAGGTTATGCAACTTCGTAGCGAGGCCGGTAGAACAGCGCATCACATCAACGATTGCGCCGAGTGGGGAGACCCGGAAATAATTCACGGCTCATTAGAATGTCGACTGCCACTGCGCTTGATCTACTTACACTTTGTGCATCTGAGATCAGTAGATAGAACCGAAGGCACCTCTGAAATAGGTAATTGGATTACGATGTAGATTACCTTGCAGATTCATCGTAGCGAGGTCTTGAACTGCGGTCAAGTAAAACACCAGAACACGAAATGCTAACCAATCACTCATTTGAATTCATATATATGCTAAAACTTGAACTCGGTTGACGACGAGGATTATGAAAATTCAAATTGCTCCCCTGTTCTTGCTTTTTTTTTATGCCTCCTTATTTAAAAATGTATTTGGTGCCCGCTGCAGATGCTTCATAGGCAAAAGTTTAAGAAAAAAAGACCTTCGTAGAAAGTTATGCGCACTGACTACAAGTTTATCAGCTGAGAGTTGGGTTTGCCTGCTTAGATATTCAAGTAACTGCGGTTAAGTTACCAAAGCAGTGGAGCCACTGTCACGCACACTAATGCCGGTGCAATCCAAAATTTCAGGGCCGTTTGTTTGTTAATGGCCAGCTTTTTAGTCGCCCCATCCTCCCCATTCACAAGCTTTCTATATTACCATCCAATCATCTTGTTTCTTCCAAACTTCTTCTTTTTCTATTGTCTTGAAACATCATTTCATTTTGTTCATTGTTTGTTATCCGTTATTTCATTTGGTTCAAGACATATGAGAAATTGGTGAATTTTTTCTTTGCACTAGATTTTGCTCAACAAATATTCACTACAATGCCTATTCGTGCCAGTCTACATAGAAATAAATGGAAATTTAAAACCAGCCTATCCTCTTTCACGCCGAACTTTTTGTTGGCACTGCTGTTAGATGTGTAGGGGGAAAAGACTTGTAAAGGCAAGGAGGAACAACTTAGCTTGAATTGATAGATTGATGTGTGCAGCTTACGAATATAAATCACAGTCAGTGAGAAAACAAAGATATCTTCGGAGAGAAGGGCGGGTTGCTTTCTGCTTCACAGTTTGTGACAACGCAAAACAAACAAAAAGCAGGCAGCGAAAGCAGCGCACTGCAGATAACATTACTGACACCTGACAAGCACCCCACAATATTTTACGGTTACTGCTACCCTTGCCACAATCTGTGATTTCAGAGTATCATAGTTTGTAAAGTCATTGACCTAGACATTGAAGTTCTCGCTTTGTTGACTAATTTCAAAGCCAAAAAAGCACCCTTTATTCCTGAACATCTATTAACACAGCTATAAAACAGCAGTTCTCGTTTGAGGGCCCGGTGAACACGTGCCCAAAAGCTTTTCAGGGACCCGAAACGCTTTTATTCCACAACTAAAACACCCCTTCCCCATGTGCCTTAGTCGTTTTACTTTTTTTCTTTGACAGTGACACAAACAGTTGCTTTGCTAGAAGCCACGCAGATATTTCACGCCTTCATTTGCAGCATCGATATCGAGTTGTCTTTTCTTGCATGGCACTGAAGCTGTGCAGGAAAGACACACTCCAGTCCCAACGTTGGAACAAATTCAGTGGTAATGTGTGTAATGTGTTAACTCCACCTCCCCCCACCTTCATCACGTTTACTGTCCCTGTAAATTGTCAGCTTGTGCGTTGGAAATTTCACCAATCTAACAAATCTGCCTTTAATGCTGGAAGTAATAACCAAGCAGAGATCCGGAGCACGCGTCTCGGTCCCAACTGATGATCCACTCCATGCAGTAGTTACAGTGAGTCTTTTCCTCACATCGATGATAAGCTCGGAAGATGAGGGATCATAATCCTGTAATTGAGAGGAGGGGTCAAATGCCTATGCCCCTGATGGGGAGTGGGATCTCTCTTCTAGGCCGCTCCCAACCTTAGTGTGGAGAAGGATGAAATGTCTCCATCTCTCAGAAGACATCACACCTTTCCTCCATCAATGAGGATCATGCAGGCTGGTTTCACCACTGCCTAGCACTACTGCGCAAAAGGATGGAAAAAAAAACCTGTCAAGGTTTTTAATAAGACTTGCGAAAATGCAGTGCCTCAGTTACGATCAACAAATGGAGTGGAACAGCCGCAAGTTTTATCAGATGTGGTGGAGAGCACGCAAACTATTTTCTTACAAGCCCAGATTACTCAGGGGTGCTTGCAAAGCGGAGATAACAGATAGAACCTGCGGCAAGTTTTTATAGCTAAACAACTTTTTATTCTTCTAATCAACTTTTTCCTGGTTACCCATAACATGTTTAGTATGAGAAAAAAAATACAGCTTCAGTTATATACCCACCATAGATTTTGGAGGGGTCGATTCAATGACAGAAAGGAAGCGTGACCAAGCTTACTAGAACTCGACTTGGATGGCTAGACAGATGCTGGAAGGCTTTTTTGTTTGTTTGTTCGTTTTTTTATGACTGGGTGTACACACACACACACATCGCGAGGTTCAAAGAAAAACAATGCCTGCACAGTTCAGGGTGGCGAAAGCATGTGCAAACAAGTTCCCCTTTAGGCCATTCTGCTCGAACTGCACTCCTTTCTCACGTAACCCAGTTGCAAAGTAAGGGAATTCAGAAGTAGATCAAGCACTACAACTGCTATAGAAGCTGCACTTTTTAGTAACTACATATCTCACCCTTTTCATCACCATCAGTTCTTTTAACCAATGACATCAAAAGGAACCTCAACGACCATGCACCAGCAGAGGGCTTCCACATCGCCAAACAACAGATGGCTGTGTGAGAAAGCTCTGCTCATGCTCATTTCAACGGGGCACACGTGAGTGTGTGCATTCTTTTTGTGCCTTCATAATGCACGGTGCAGGCGGAACTAAGGCTTGAAAACACACAGCAAACGGTGACCTGTTATGCCTCTTCTAGTCTTCTAGCACTCATTCTGTCTTCTCTATTTTTTGTCTTTGATGCACTATTATAATGAACGAACGCCAATTTGCCCGATTCTGCCTTTTTGTACAGCACAGGTTTACAACCCCCTTCCCCCAAAAGAGACAAATTATAAGTGCACACACCAAGCAGATAGTGCAGTTATGGGGCAAATCCTCTCACAGAAACAAAATGGCTGCCGGTATCAGTACTCTAAAGCGCCACATAATTAGTGACTGTAAGTCGAATGGCACCACAGCACCTTTCCCCACAAACACAGACTTGAAAGGAAAAAAAAGCTGTTTATGCCATAACCCCTTTACACCCCTCTCAGCCTCTCTACCTGGCAAGGAACCAGTTTTCTCCTTTTCTTCTTTTTTTTTTCATTTGCTTTTTTTTGCACATCTTTTAAGTGAGCCAGCCTTTACCCCTTTAGCTCGGAAAGAGGAGCCTAACTTCTTTTTTAATGTTGCCGCCACATCTACTGCAGTTTCAGTTGTTTGTTTTATCATACAATATGTGCTGTGGTTG
The DNA here is from genome assembly GCF_048455015.1 of Haemaphysalis longicornis. NCBI lineage: Eukaryota > Metazoa > Arthropoda > Arachnida > Ixodida > Ixodidae > Haemaphysalis > Haemaphysalis longicornis. Next base: position 17,476,626 of record NW_027526385.1, read on the forward strand.
CAAGAATCATTGCTAATGTCTGGCCAAGATGACACATTCATTCTTATTTGAAAAACTGGCCTGAACAACTTAACAAAAAAACTTTAATAAAACATATTTTAAGGGGGAAGTTTCATACCTAAATACATTTAAATTCTATATCACATTTTTCAGGTGAAGGTTGAACGACATGATGTGGAATGCCAGTGTATTGGAGGGGGAACTTGGGGGTGTAAATTGCTTAAAAGCCAGATACGGAAGTTTGTAAATGTGGCACAGGTTGTGGTTATTGCTTGCCTGAGTTGCCTCCACTTTCCTGAGGGTTAAAAACCAGTTTTTATAATTCATCCTCTGAAAGTCAGTGTTTTGTAGCAAAAAACATATGCCTGGTCTTAAAACACACCTGTAAAATGGTTATGCTGTCGTAACGTTTTTTTTCGAAACCTTATAAAAGCTCAAGTAACGTTGCGCCACCCTAAATTTTGAACAACCGATGGAACAGGCTGGATTTAAGAAAGGCTGCTCAACAACACATCACATTTATGCCATCAACCTAGTAATGATGAGATTGGTAAGGAATAATAAACGTCTTTGCATGCCATTTACAGATTAAGTAAGGAGTTTGCATTCAGTAGAAGCCCCTGGAGTGATGGCAGCATTGCAAGAACAGGGAACAGAGGAGACATACATTATGCTCTTAGAGAACATATACAAGGAAAGCACTGGCACAATAAGGCTTTTCATTAAAAGAGTGGGAAGTTTTAGACTGGCATGAGACCAGGAGACACCATCTTGCCGGAAATTTTCACACCATGTCTAGAAAAACGTTTTGTATTAAGCAAGCTTAAAATTAACGGATACATCGTCTTGTTCAACTCGGGGGAAGACCTGCAAAGAACGCTTCAAGGACTGCGCTTGGAAAGCTTAGTTGTAACTAGCCCAAGCCTAGACCATTGCGGTAAAATTAGAGATAGATATAAATAATTCAAAAGCAATAGACATGCAGAAAGTGCCTCTTTCAGTCTAGGCTAGGAAAGATTCAAAAGAGGTAGATGAATATCGCTATCTCGAGGGAATTGTGAGTGGCACTCTGAACCACAAGAAGGAAATAAGGTCTACGTAGAATTGCAATGTGTTGGAGAGCATTCGGCACCACTTTGTCGCTAAAAGGAAAGGTATACAACCGATACGAAGCACCTTGAAATAAAAAGTGGGTCAGCCAACCAAGCCATAGAAAGTAGGCTGATGGTAGTAACGCTTAAAGAGGCCTTGCAGACAAAACACAAGTTTGGTTCATTCGAAAGACTGCCTCGTTGCAATCGTACTGACCCCACTTTTAACATAAACTTCGCTCAAATAAGCTACATAATTAAGAATGAACATGCGACCCACTAGCTCATTTCTCACAACAGAATCTATGACGTCCTATGCGACAGCTCTGCGATTGGCTGAGGCCGGCAAACCAAATTAGCATTGTAAGCTAGTCGGACGAGCTATTTGCGCTTGCATTTAGGGCACGTTCTTCTTATAGCAGTAAGAATGGTGGGGTAAACAGTGGAAGTTACGAAATAGCACGTAAACATACAAGTACCGATGCATGCTGCTGTTGTTGCTGTGCGCACTGTGCTTGTTTTAGCTGCACAGCACTGCGGCGCTTTGGGGTTGTCTCAGATGACACTGGCCAATTGGCGTAAGTGTCTTGCGTGACCATATTTGTCGAGCGAACACCATGTTTCATGAAATGACAGATTATTTTGTACCTTAACAGGTACAAATACGGTCAAAAACAAAAGCAGAAAACGGCCACTGGCGATATGGTGGCACCGTCTAGGTTGACTAACGGTAACAAGACTCCCCAGCACATATGACATCATTGCAGGCGTCACGAGAACACACGATTGGCGGGAAAATCAAAATTTTAACTTAAATTAATTCATTTGTCAGCGAATAAAACATTGTTTGCTTCAAGACAAGCGCGGGGGGCAGCACAAAACATGAAATCTTTCGAATAAAGCAAACTTGTGTTTTGTCTGCATGGTCCCTTTAAGGATAAGAAACAAGCGTTTTGGATTAGGGAGCGAAGTCGGGTGGGTGGAAGACGTCCCAGCTCCTGTTCCGAGAAATAAGGGGAGTTGGCCTGGACATATTCTGCGGAGAACTTGCAACCGAACAGGCCAGCAGGGTAACAGAGTGACAAGCGAGAGATTGATCTAGAAGTGAGCAAAGAACGATAAGCCGATGGAGGATAATGTGGGAAAATTTTGTGGCAGAGAATGGTTGATTGATCGATTGATCACGAGGTTTAACGCGGCAACGCTATGCAGACGATGAGGCACGCTGTAGTGGAGGGCTCTGGATTAATTTCGGCCACTTGGGGTTCTTTAACGTCTGCTGAAATCTCGAGCACACGGGCGTTTTCGCCTCCGTCAGAAAAGCGGCCGCCGCAGCCGGGAATCGAACTTGCGTCCTTGGGTTCAGCAGCGGCAGAGAGTGTACTTGCATAGCACAGAATATACGACCAGTTGAAAGATAATGAGAGAAGCCTCCATTCTGCAGTAAACATAAATTTGATGATGATGATGATACAGCAGGCACCACAGCCTCAAGAAATGCCGCTGCGCAATATACGTCTGCAGAACAGCAATAGCAGTCAAACAGAGGAAAATAAAAGCCACTGCTCCGAACATCTCACAACTGCCTCCAAGATCTGCATCGCTGGCAGGCAACCTTCCGTTGGGCGGATTTGCTTATTGTGCTTGGCTCGGCTAGGCTACAGTTTGCACACTATGTCCCTCATCTCTCGAAATACAAGAGCCATTTGCATCTGCCCACCGAGTTCCGTGCGGAGGCGTCGCTTGGAACCAAACTCAAACTCCCAAGTGCCAGCCCCCTTGGCCACCGTGCCTGAAATATTTCCCCGAAGCCTCTCCCCACCCCCCAGCGCCAAGCTATGCTCCCCCGTTGCCTCCTCCTTTGCTTTGTTTTCTTTTGTCCTTTGCTTGAATCTCTTGGCGCGTGCTGCAAGCGCAGCTGGGGTTTGTCTAGGCTGCCCGAAATAGTCGCGATGGCACCCTTCTTTTCCTTTTCGTGTAGCTGCACGTGGAAGAAAACTGCGCCGGCAACGCCAGGCATGCGGTTGGAATGGCCACGGTTTCCTCCTCTTTACTGTGATGGAAATGAGTTGAATCGGCGAAGCGTTAAGGATGTGAAAAAAGCATCGACACTAACGTAAAACCTGGGGAGAGGCGAAGCATGCAGTGTACAAGTGTATTCTTTGCGCCTTGGCGTTTTAGCCATTGGAGATGAAATGTTTGCGGGGTACAGGTATACAGCTTTGCTGTAAAAGTCTCTTGTCTTTGAAGCACGAAGCTTTCTAGTGCGAGGCGTAAACTAGTGTCCCGGTGTTTTTTAGCACGCATTACGTTCTAGTAGAAATATTAGTAGACATTAGTAGACGAGCAGACACAATAGTAGAAATTAAGAAGAAGAAATGGGTGGGGCAGGGCATGTAATGCGAAGGCAAGATAAACCGTTGGTCACTAAGGGCAATAGAGTGGATCTTTAGAGCATGCAAGCGTGGCAGGGGGCGGCAGAAAGTTAGATGGGCAGATGAGATCAAGAAGTTAGCGGGGATAAATTGGTCGCAGTTAGCGCAGAAATTGGAGATCTATGGGAGAGGCCTTTGCCCTGCAGTTGGTGTAGACAGGCTAATGGTGGTGGTGGTGGTGGTGGTGGTGGTGGTGGTGGTGGTGGTGGTGGTGATGATGATGATGATATACAGCATGAGGCGTAATCGAGTTTCCCGGTGTTTTTTTTCCGTGACTACATGAGATGACGATTACGATGACAACGATGACAGGAGACTACAACAGCCCCAGCCCCTAAGGGGCTTGGCCCCTAAAAATTATAGATGTTACGAAAAAATGTTTGCAAAATGAAGTGCCCAATCACCGTTGGGGTTTTGGCCGAACTGGTGCGCGATGCCAAACTCCAGTGCTCTCCAAATTGCAATTTAGTGGAATTTGAATTAGTTATTAACCGCCGTCATGCAAAGTGGCCAACACCAGTTTTGTTACTGCACCTACCACCACACAGTGCACACAGCCACACACGCATGAATGCAGTGCTCAAATTCTGCAAGGAGAAATGTGAAACCGTGCCATTGCTGCATTCTGTCCAACCTTGGCGAACTGTGTGTGCGTCACGCCAGAGGCAAATCCTTTGCCGTGCGCACCTGCCAGTCCCGTGCACACTCACCCCTCCCCCCTTCCAATTCCTGTTTTGCGCTCTTGCATGTGAGCAGTGGTACAATTGCTAGCATTTGCTTCTTATAACTGTGTAGCAGCCACATCATTACTGCCCCATAGTGCCCCCTGCCGTATCCATTTCTTGCCTTACCTAATCATCATCGTCATCAGCATGTGGCCTCCACAGAGGCTTCCTCATGAGACTTCCTCATGGGGGAGTCTACCTACAGGTTTTCCCACATCTTGCACTTAAAGGGCTGTTCTAACTTAACGTAACCTAACCTCACCTAATGTAATCTGACCCAATCTGAAGAGCTTTTTTAACACAATCTGACCTAATCTAACAAGTCTTTTTTTTTTTAAACTCCGGTTCACTCAAAACAGCGTGATGCCGCAAAATGACCTGCAAAAACTCTCTCCCAGTGCCGATAAATTTGAAAGTGATGCTAACCCCGGCTTACATGTCTCTACTGAATGAGCTTGAAAGGAATCACTTTTTGGTAACTCACTTAGCACCATTCCAACCAACTGAAAAAAATGTAAAATGCTAGAAAACTTTCAGAATTCACCCTACAGTGGCGTGGTACAGGCAGGAGGGACATAAAATGGGCCAGCACTTTTTAGTGCGGACCCATCTTATGCCATTTTATGGTTGCCAGCACGTTAACTGCACATTAGTATGTCAAGTGATGCAGTCAAAGAGAAGCGACTTGCTCCACTACAATCGGCCAAACATGTTTCTTGGCAGTGGCCTACTTCAGTGGCTTTCAACACGTTCTATAACATCTCGGAGAAATTGCCATAAGTGGCTGGGGAGTCGCCACTGCTGCATCCGTTTTCTTTAACACCTCGATTTGTTCAAGGTTTGCCAGAAAATTTTTAATCATTGTTATCGGGACAAAACAGCCTTTGTAATGAACCAAACTTGTATTTTGTCTTCGTGGTTTTTTTTAAAGAAATTATGTAACATTTGGTGAAGTGTTATCTCAGCTCAACAGCCACGCACACGCTTGGCAATCTCCACATGCGCAGCACAATTAGCCTCGTACATCATGTGCGTGGCTGAGCTTAACGCATCCTGTGCCCCCCACCCCCATTCTTCATCACTGTGATCAAGCAGTGAGCTCTAAAACTGCTACATTCACGATGTGTGTCGCTCACGCACATCGAGTTGATGTGAAGCCCAGTTTAGTGTGTCCCAGTGTGCATGCCTACATAAATGGGGTACCACATAATTGGTTGATTGGCCAAAGCGTAATGAAACAGCCAATCAAATAGCCGATATCAGCCAATCAGCTAGAATCAATTTTAATCGATTAATAGATCTGTAAACCCCTCAAATTCCTTTCAGGAAGGCCAGTTGGTTAATGCAGCAGGCCCGAGTTTTCTGTGGCAGATTGCTAGTGCTGAATGTCGTCAGCGCACATTGTCAGCAAGTGAGTTGCTGCAACAACAATTTAAAAAAAAGAAAGAAAAAAGAACCGTGCGCAAGCCTACTGCACTTCCCAAGTGCCCTGTGCTTACGCTTCGCTTCCTGTTCGTTGCAGGGAACTAAAAAATCTCCCCACGGTCTTTGTGTGAGCTAAATTATTTCTTAATGCTGCGGGCAAAGTATCCAGGCCGCAGTAATGACCACAACCAATGGAACGAAGATACGGCACTAAGATTGTTTGAAATTGTGATTGAGCACACCTATACACTGTAGACACGTCTTTTTGTGCATTGTGGCAAACACCGGTCAGGTATCACCACCATGCAACTGCTTAAAAGCTACCATGGTGCCTGAAACTTCAGCATTAAAGGGGCCATGATGACAAAATACAACTTCAAAGTGGCTGATGTTGAATTGTACGGCTACGTGAAAAGGTGGACATCAGGAAGAAGCCATCATTTGGACGAGTAAATTGAGTTTTTTGTATCAAGCTGCCGCAGCACAGCGAACCCTGGCTATCACAAAGTTTTATACATAACAAACTTCTTAATTTCCTAATCTTCGTTTCGCTGAAACATAAATTCGCTAATCAATGTTGCTTACGGCTGTAATAGCAACATTGTTATATTGAAGTTCAACCATATTTGCTTGTGTTCACTCTTTTGTTACCTGTTGCATGATGGCTGGAAATCCAAAGAGGTTCATTGTTTGCCGGTCAATGAGTCGGGGGAACATCTGCAGCGTGGGATCCAAAGCCAGCTGAAGCGCGGTCGGATTCGTAGCCGGCGTCCCAGCCGCAGCAGCAGCTGCTGCTGCGGCCATGTGTGCACTCGCGAGTCCTCCGTCAGTCGTTGTAGATGCCATGCTGTTGTAGTCCGCACCCGTTCCCACGTCCCCCTCCACAACTGTCGTCGTTATTGACGCAACGAAGTCGTCACTGCTTTCACCTCCCTGGATATAACTGTATCCTGACAATCGTCGTTGACTGTGTGTGCACTGGTTTGACAATTAGCAAACTCCTTGGGCAGCAACCAGATATTCGCGAGAACCCAAAACACAACACGTGTTTGATTGTCTCACTGGAAGTACCTTAAAATGCGCTTCGTTCAGAATCTGTCGCCGGCGGAAACCTCACGTTGTCACTAGCGATTCACCGGCACTACGTGCTTCTTAGCAGGTGGCCCTTCTCACAAGAGTCCTTGTTGTGATCCAATACGTCAGAACCACGGAATTTCACAGTGAACGAGTGCCCCTCTCAGTTGACGAGCGCGGCACACTCGGAGCCAAACAGCGGCATTCGCTCCGTTGCAGAGTATGCGTGCGATTGTGTCTCTTGCCGTTTTCTGTCTTGTTGCACAGCTGGATTGGTGGGGACAATGGCTTTTCAATCACCTGTGTACTGTCGGCAGCTGTTGTTCATTGGCTGGCTGCATTGACTTCATCCACGGGGGTGCGTAGCTGAATTCTTCCTAGCACATTTGCAGCATCGGAATTCTGTGTGGTAGCGGCTCGTCGGAGTGCAGTTGTATGTTACGGTGATTCAAAGCAAACACGGGACACTTTCACAGTAGGAGCAGTTGTATCCTGAAAGGCACTGGCGGTCAGTCGTGAATAGTTTGCAGATTACTTTCCACAATGTGTGTTTTTTTTTTTTTATATATAACTGGACCTGTGAACGAGACACGTACGGACTGTTGTCAAGTTGAAACAACCCGCCGGAGCAGCAGCTGAGTTGCTTTGCCAACAATTCAAGTTCTTATGTTACAACCAAGCTTCTATAAGGTTTTCCCCGTGGAGAAGCCTTCAACGATGGTCGCAATGCGGGAAGGGAGGTTGCCTGCCTTCCTGCCATCCATCTGTGCGTATATGCAGAGACAGTAAGCTCAACAGCTGTTTGAACTTGCACGTGATATACTGTTGTCTGGCTCTTGTAGACGGCTGTATCCGATAGTAGTGCTGCTACCAAGTTTTCTTCCTAATTACAAAGGGACCGGTGGGTATAGCTATGCTAAGTGTTCTCAATATCGTGAGTGCGTAATTGAATTTCCCTGTCTTATGCAAAAATTGAATTAGAAAATAAAGCAATCAACACCGTATTTAGGGAGCCGAATTTCTCACGAATGCGACGTTTCAAACCTCGGACCTCACGGCCACTAATATATGCAGTAGTACATAAACCTGAAAGGCGGTGTCTTCAATCCAGCACGCACAAACAGCAACCAGGGCCCTTTCACAGGCAGATGGTACGCGCTAGAGGCAGCACTCAAAACAGTCGGACGGGCTGTGCTGAAGCTCGAGATGACACTTTGGTGCTCGACACGTTGAAATTTCTACTGGTGACAGCAGAATAACAGGAAATGTTGGAAATCCGCTTTGCCTGAGGCACTGGAAAACACCGTCACAAACACCACGCAGCGAACAGACCAGATTTCACGCCCAGCGAAGTTCGTACACAAAACGGAGCACCCTGAACCGTCAGTCAATTCCGAAGTCCCAGCACGCCGTTGGCTGCAGCCCAGAACACAATCGACGATAAATCCAGATCCGGCGAGCCAGCCGATGCACAATGTCGCCAGGCGAGCCAAATTAAGAGCCGGGACCTAGGGTTTGAGCCAGGGCTTCTCCTACCGCTCACTTGGCTCAAGGCAGACCAAGCATACCCCAAAGCACGCAACACCCGGGCTTAGACGGCACAGCCGAGTCCGTTAATCCGTGCACGGAAGGCAGAAGTCGCGGAGACTGCGCACCACGGCAGTTTGCTACCGTCGCGGCCTGCGGTAGGCTTACGCTAACGTCACCACGCGTTCCGCGGGAGCCGTCGGCTGGAGTGCGTGGGCTGCTGGCCGCGGCGTAGGCTCCGAAAGACTTCGGGAGCGAGCTTCGAAAGAAGGCCCCGGGTAAAAAAGAGCGGCAAAAGTGAGCCAACGTCTTGCGGGACCTCCGCACCACCACCTCCTCCTCTCCCCCCGCGGCCCGCCGAAAGAAACCGTTTGGTTTGAGCCTCCGCGTCATAGGTTGGCTCCGGCCTGCCAGTGGCGCGAGGGGGCTCCCGCTGTTCGGGGTTTCTATATCGGGAACCCCGCGGAGAGAGCCGCGGTTCGGCGGGGGGCTCCGAGAGAACGGTTGGGGGGAGGGGGAGTCGGTGCGTATGTGTCCCGAGCCCTCCCTCCCCAGCTCTGCCGTCAGAGGCACGATGAAAGGCGAAAAGGCAAGCAAAAAAAAAAAAAAAAAGGACCAAGGCGGGCGAATTACGAAGCGGTCGGTGTGCTCGTATTTGCTTCATTGTTCATTATGTTCGTATTTTACTCTTCGCCGCTTCGATGCGTCAACCGAAGCGGCGTCGTGACGCTGCGTTCCTAGACGCATGCGTGGAGGATCGAGCCGTCACCAGATGGTGGCCTGGTCGTCGCGGCGGCGACAGATTTCAAGGGGGAATCCTGGCATGCAAAAGTTTAGGCATCCGCCGCTTCTTTTTCGCGACGTGCGACGAAGGTACTGCGCCGCCAAGCTGCTCGCGAATTCCCCCCTGCAAGGCCGCTGGGCCCATGAAAGCGGCCGCCTTGTTGCGCGAGAGACAGCCGGGACGGATGCATGGCTTAAAATTGGCAGTCTTAAATGCCGACGTCCCGATGTAACGGCGGCGAGTTGTTTGTGCGAGGGGCTATTTTGAAGATCTCGCCAACTCGTGTCGTTCCGTGTGGCTAGCTTGTTGACGTGCGTTGGGTTTCCACATGCACCGCCGGACGCGGTAGCCAAGTTCTAAGCCGTACCGCTAGCAGTCAGGCGGGAAAATTAAACAGCACTTGGCGCCTGCACGACGGTGATGTAACAGAAAGGGTGATGCGCTTTAGTTTGTAGCATAACGGCTCGGGATGCCCTATTATCGAGCTTCGGGTAAAGTCGAAAATGGCGATAGTTTGCCGGCAACGGCGCTGCTGGCGTTCCATGAAAATCTGCAGTTAATTTATTACCGCGAGGAAAGCAACGTAAAAAAGCTATGACGCATAAACGCAGACATAGCAGCCTATATATATAAAGACGGCTATGACGCAAATCGCCAGCTGTGCAGAGCGATATAAACCGCGAAAGCACTGGTAATTATAATGAACGCTTCGTCATCTTTGCACTGTTCCCTAACCATACTTACCTACTAGCAGTCAGCAGTCCGAATGAACGTATCAGACAGCTCAATTTAAAGCGGCTGATATCAATGCGACGGCTGTGACGCATTCGGCCTAACCTTCCGAACTTGAGTCTATTTTAAAGCTCAGTTGTCGCCGGAGAACCATTAGTTAGTTAATATCCAACGATTCGCTAAGCAATTACAGTTCGTATTCAAGAGGATCAGCATTGCCGTCTGGCCAGGTTGAGCTATCTTGTTAAAAATCTGAGTTTCGTTAATGTCCCCAACTAGTAGGCAGTTGGGCCACCGTGTAGAAGCTCATTCCGTCACTTCAAAAGTGAATTGCACAGCGATCGAAAAAGGATAGACACACTATTTCAGCTGGTCAGCACTCGGCAGTTCGATAAGGCGTCCGTCTTCGCACCCATTGCAGCTAGAGAAGTAAGAACACGACTGAAAGTGCTCCCCCCACCTCGAAACATGGACCCCTGCCTGCACAAAGAGAGAAGAATAGCACGAGTAGCCTTCCTACGGAAACAACTTGAAAACAAAACAAAAAAAAATTTCATCTACAGCGGGAAAAATGCCTCCATAGTTATAATAGATCACGAATGAGCCATCAAAGATTGCCTCACGCTAAAAGATACCACTGCCGACGAAGCCGAAACTGGTGCTCTCCTCCTGGCAATAAGGTATGGGCAGCATAAGAACCAAAGCCTCCAAATAGTCACAGATTCCAAAAATGCTACGCAGAACCTTATGAATGGAAGAATTCACAAGCGACTTAAAAAATCAGAGCCTAAAATGTCGAATCAATTCCACCGCATTGTCTCGACTCCGGGACACGAGGAGCTGGAGGGAAACGAGAGGGCCGACCAGGCTGCGCGCGATCTTACAAACCGCGCGGCTAACAGTCCTAGCCTTCTGCAGCCCCTCCCAAGTGGCTTTGGCGAACGCCTCACTGCCCAAAGAGGTGAACGAGCCCTTCTCCCCAACCCGGACAAGAACCTCTCTGGCGCAGAAGCTCAAACGCTGAGGCAAATCCAGACGAACACTTATCCTAACAAATCCCGGCTATCCAAAATGTTCCCTCAAACACACAGACGCATGCAATAAATGCGGAAACCCTTCCAACTTATTTCACGCAACATGGGCCTGCCCTATCATTTGGCCTTCAAGAAACAATCCCACAAATACGGTCGCGCTATGGGAGGCAGCTCTGGCCAGCTCCGACTTCGGGATTCAGAAGGACTTAATTCTTCGAGCCAGCCAGAGGAGCAGAAGAGTCTGGGGCCCTGGAAGGAGGGCACCACCCCTAAGACAATCGCGCCACCTCCTTTTTTCCTAATAAACGTTTCATCGTGTAATAACCGAAGGCATTGCCTTAACTTGGGCTATTAATTAATCAGAACACCGGCCGCTTACGTCTGGTATGTATTACTGGAGGAATACCACCTTGGCTACCTCATCAAGAAATTCGGTAGTTCATAAACTCTACAAAGTGTTGTAAGGCGTCGTTAGAATGTTTTAGCATAACGGGCAGCGAACGCTGTTAGTTCGCTGTTAGTTTTTGTGGTGTGTGGTTTATTACACAACTAACAAACGCTGCCCGCTATGATAAAACATTCTGTGACTCGTTACAGCACTTCGTAGAGTTGATGAAATACCGAATTCCGTAGACTTGCTGCTGCTGTTAGACGGCCCAACCGTCTGGTTTCTAAACGTAACCGAAAAAATCACAAAAATTGTAATTGCAAAATAGGCGTGTTTCGCGCTTTTTTTTTTCCCCTTCAACGTTCGCGCCGCCACCACTGCTGGCGCCACCTGTTCGAAGCGGAGCGAAATTACCAGATCAAGCGGTAGAGTTGAAAATGGAAAGCGGCATTGCCAGGACCGTTATACAGCAGGCACTTTGCCGGTGCAGGGAACACTCACTCAACAAGCTGGCGGAAATCTTTGAGAAGGTAGTCAAAATACTCTACTCTTTCCGCCGGCTGCCTCCGGGGAAGCGGCCGGGCGTGATGCCCTTTTCGGAGTGGCATCAGGGAGCCAACCGCAAAATAACGACACGTACGCTCACGGCATGTTCCGTGTGTTTCGAACAATACAAATAATAGAACGTTGCCGCGTGAAGGCAGCTTCCATCGCCACTTTCGTCTACGTCCCATTTCTTTTCTTTTATCAAGTTAGCCGGCCTCGCCACTCGTGAACAACGAGATACGCCGAATTTGGGGGCTACGAATGAAGTAGAACGTCTACCTTCTTTAACATGAGCAAAAATGTGAAACGTGAATTCAAGCTATTTTTTTCTTTTTTTTCGGGGCTGAACACACAGGTACCTTCTTGGCCGCTATGCTCGTATGTCTGGCTTTCCCGCGCGGCTCTCCTGCCGTGCCAAGAAGCCAACACAATAAAGCGCGCGCTCCTACGCAGAGACTGCTGAGGAATGCGCTCGTTCCTCCAGCGAACATAAATAGGTTTATGGTGATGATGTTTATCGCCGCCAAGGTACGGTACAGTGAAAAGACTGGGGACAGTCTCGTGGAGTGTTCCGCGGACACTTCGACCCGAGCTGCGGCGAATTGTTTTGCAAAGCTCTCCCTGCGATGAAAGGTCTAATTCCTTTCGCGCCGCTCGAGGAGAGGTTCTCCGTTGTCTTCCCTTGAAGTCTCAAGTGTTATCTTCGCAAATAACCCCATTGTGTGCAAGGAAGAACGCGGGGCGGCTTATCCCTCGAAAACAGGCGGGGAAAAAGAACGTACACAGTCGCAGCCTCGCTCCTCGCATCGCCTCCGGAAACTGCTCCAGTGCAACGCCGGTGCATTTCTGTTGCACGCCTCGTGCGCGCAATCCTCCAGCTTTTTTATTCTTTTCCCTTCTCTATAACGTTTTTGTGCGTTCCTTGCGCTTTCCTATTTTTCTGCCCCTTCCCCTCCCCCGCGATTCATTCCTCCCGAATTTCGAGGGCCTCGAGATCAAACGGAGGAAAGAGAGTCAAGAAGTGAGGAAGACGAGACCACGTACGTCGCCAACGCACGGCGACGACAAGGGGGCCAGCAAGAAAGCGGACGACTCTCCGCGAAATTGCCGCCGGCTCGCAGCAGAATTTCCGGCCGAGACTCGCTCTCTCTCTTCCGGTATGTTCAAGTGTTCCTCGCGGTATTATATAGAACGTGTGTGAGTGCTTGCGTGAGGGGAAGAGGGAGAATGCGGGCGACGACGGCACGAGGAATGTGCGTGAGGGAAGTGCGGGAAAATGAGGGAGGCGGGGAAATGGGTTCGGAATCAAAGAGGCGGCCAGGGAAAGTGTGCTGCGCCGTTTCAGCCCGGCTGCACAAAGCAGGGGTTGGGATGAGACGCTGGAATGACGCGACGAGTATAGGGGGAGATCAAAGGAAGCGATGGTCGAACGGATGCGGAAGGGATAATTTAAAGCGGGGTGGACGAGAAAAGGGGGGTCGGCGATAAATTAAAGAAAAAAAGTAGTTGGAGAAAAGGGATGCCGGAGAGGCACGCCGTATTCTGGCAGCGCACTGCACTGTCAGTAATAAATGGCCAAAAAAAAAAAAAGCTGGCTTGAAGGAGCGGGAAAAACAAAAAATACCATCCGGGGTTGCGGAGCGGTTCAATTCACTGCACGCCTGGGAACTATTATGGCGTGCTCGTCGTTCGGGCTGTTTTATTCATTCTGACCAACTTCATTCCTCCACAGATGCCGGAAGTATGTCAGAAGCTTTTTTTTTGCCCCAGCCTTCCACTAAAGAGAAATGTATTTGCCTGCCAAGCGAGGACTTGAGCTTGGAACCAGACAAAGATGGAATGGCGATGCGTCTTAAGTTTGTGGCAGCCCTTGCGTGAACGACGCTGCTTCCAAAAAAAAAAAAAAGTCGGTTGTCGGGTAGCGTTTGCGTCCCGATTTTTTACGTATAGCACGCGTACGCAGTGAAATCTTGTTTCTTTCTACTTCGTGAGCCGGGCGCATTAAAGCTCCTGTAACGGGCAATTCAAACCGGCGTCGGCCAACACCGTATGCAGAAAAGAAAGCCTGCTTACAGGAACACCTCCTGAAGGAGTCGTCCCATGCCACAATCGTTATCGTGTGACGCTGATGGCTGTCTCATTCCCCGTTACGGCACCTCTGTGCCTCCAAAAGCGCCACATTGAAACCGTCTTTTACGCCCTTAAGCTGGGAACGGGCATTTATTTTGGTGGTATCCTTGACACATACGTGATTAAGCCTCTCAACCACCGAACGCCAGGCGTCCTTTGGAGAGCCTTAAAGCTGCACTTAGGTGCGATTGAGGGCCGAGATGAATCCACCTCGAAAAATCAAAGCTGCTTCTTAGCGTGAAGATGACGACGGCGCCGCAACGCCCACCCGTCCGAGCGTACAGGGGAAAGATTGCCCGCCGGGAGCCAAGCATGCCGCGATAGGATCGGGATGCACTCAGAATCACTGAGGAGGCCTTATGAGCGCGCAAGCGCGTTCCCCCACAGATTGCTGTCCGCTTGGGCGAACGCAAACCACTCGGCGGCGCTCAGTCGGAGCGGCCATTGTACCGCCGAGTGCTGCTAATTGGACGTTCCGGGCCCTGCATATGTGTACACGCTCCCACGACGTGCACGGCTCATCGGGCTCTTCTTTCCCGAGCGCTTTCGTCGTGCCGTCAACCAATCCAGGCAGCGCATGCCCCATTTGTCCCGACTGCGCAGAACGGGAGGAAAAGGGGAGGCGAAATAAGAAACGCCTGCAGAACCCCCCTCCCAAGAGAACAAAGACAACACGAGGGAAAAAGAAGGGGGAGACAGACTGTGGTGGTGATCGACCGCGCTCTTGTGGATGGCCTGCTTGCACATGCACCCCTCCTTTCCCCCTCTTCTTTGCCTCTGGGAATAAGGAACACGCACCCTCGAGTCGAGAGAGGTTTCGGGATGCAGACTGTACGCGAGAGATGGAGAGAAACGCAAGACGCCGGAATTGGGAATCCGAGATGGGCTGCCTCTTGTTTCCCTGCTCTTTTTCCGTTTGTTTTCTTCTCTTCTCTCACGTATGACTTGGGCCTCCTTTGTTATATTCCCGCAATTTTTTTTTTGCCAACTTGCTGGCTGTTATTGGCTTCATACGGCTTGCAAAATAGGAACAGCTTTCCAGGAGCACTCGTTTTGCTGCAAGTGCGACGTGTCACTCTCTTTCCCCCCCTTCTCAGTGTGTATATATATATATATATATATATATATATATATATATATATATATATATATATATATATATAGAGAGAGAGAGAGAGAGAGAGAGAGAGAGAATAAGGATTGGCAGTCAAGAAAACCTCGGAAAGCAAAGGGGCAATGTGGTAGGTCATCGAAACAGATGAAGAATTTTACGAGTCAGAAAGAAAGTGGTGAAAAAATGCCCTTATTCTGTCTTAATTCACCGAGCCCCTCATTTCCCATTTCTTATTCGTTATATATATATATATATATATATATATATATATATATACATATATATATATATATATATATATATATATATATATATATATATATATATATGCTCACGGTCGAGAAAGAAAAGCGTCCAATTGTGCTGGAGAATTATCAAAAAGTACATTCCGAGGCACGTCTCAAAAAACAAAAACGTTTACTAGCGTTTCGACTGGAGGACCAGTCGATATATATCCTTCTACTTCTACAAAGGTCAAGGAAAATTGCTACATTCATGTGCGTGTCCCTGAGGGCCTCGGACGATTGAAAAGAACTGAGGGGATCTAACGATAGCGATGTTGCTGGGTCCACTTGGGTATTCGCTGAAGTCGATCCATTGCTGATGTAGAGTGAAAAACGTATATCATGCGCAATTTCCGCGTCGAGAGGGCTCATGCGTGCTAGAAGCGCCGGTAAAAAGAAAAGGAAAAAAAAAAGTGTCTATGGCTGACCTCATGCAGCGCGGCGTTCGGACTGACTCCCGACGAAAAAAGTTCGAAGCACGAAAACAGCGTGGAGGCAATTTTTCTCGCCCCCGGCGGCATCTCGCGCTTATTTCCAGCAGCATCGTCCGTTCGCGCCCGCGCCGAGTCCGCATTGTGTTTGCGTATGCGCGCCGGCTGTCGGCGCGAAGCTAGCCACTCGCGCATCTCATATATACGGGTATGTATGGCTTCGAACTTTCGTCTCGCGAGTCCCACCCCGCCTTGTACATAGCAATGTGACGACGCCGCGCTGCGTGTGTTCGCTTCGAGCCTCCCGCGAATTCTATGCCTGCCAGAGCAGGGAGCGCTCGCTGTCCCGGAAGCGTTCCGAGCGACGGTTCCATTATTTGGCCTCCACTACTTTTTCCCGAAACCATACCCGTCGTCGTCCTCCTCCTCCTTTTTTCCTCTTCCGCATCAATTCCCGCGTCCTTCGCTTCGCGCTTCTTGTAAATTCGCCTCCCGCTGGGCGAAAACAGAAGGAAAAAGAACGTAGTCGTGTTTATCTATCTCCCTTACTCACGGCCTATGCCTCCCGCTTATATATAAGTTTCAGGCTCCTAAAGTCCCTATTTCGTCTGCTTCTATATAGCCCTTTTTCCCTGAAACGTTGTGTGTCTATGTGTGCGTGCGTGTAGAGGAAGTGAGAGAGAGAGAGAAGCCTTTCAGTGAATTTGCTGTCCAGAATGGAAGGAAGCAACTGTAGATTTTCTTGTAGATTTCTTTCATTGCCTCTTTGTATCCGCACGAAGGAAACCTACCCTTCATAATATGCATGTGCATTGCGTATGGTAATTGCTCTCTCTAGAACGGCGCACTTAGCTATGTTGTACATAAAAAGGATGCTGATGATTAAGGGATTCCGCTCTGCATCGGAGGTCATGGGTGGAGTGAAGAATGCCTCCTCCACGACGGGGATCACGTGGAAGGATTAAAGTATGGTAATGACAGTGAGCTCCCTATTATGCCGTCTTTCGCGGCGGTTGTAAACTGCGCGTGGCGCGTTTACACGAAACTGCTGTAGGAGGTTCCTGTGCTGAGAATCGGAATGGGGACGTTTGAACTGTCCTCTCTAGGTTGCTCGCCTGAGCAAGCGCAACAAACCGTACAAAAATTACCCTGTGTCTAGATTGCCGTCCGACGCGACAGTAGGGACTCCGTTCAAGTGACATCCGGCTGCAATTTCTCGTTTACCGCCGCGTCTGGCACAACTTCGCTATACCTGTCCTAAGGAACGTAAACCGATCGTTTCAAACAGCGAAGACTAACCCAAGCGATAGAAATTCCAATTAAAAACTGAGGCAGTGGAAAAGCCCAGGACTCGAACTGCCACCCTGTGTGTCACGGTGCTGAGACACAAACTCTGCTCCATTACGCCAAGCGTTCTGATCCATGCCAGCACAGCCTGAAAAACTCGAACGCCGTCGGCCGGCACTCTAGACACTGCGTAATAAAATCAATAAAAATAAAAGCAATGAAAAGCTTCAATTCTCTGCGCCGAAATCTTGGAAGTCCATGTGCCGCAGACATTTGCGCGCCAGATGCTGCAGAGCGGAGCAAGCTATTATTCTTACCATCCCCGTGTGCCCCGCAGGGACGTCCACTGGCCCCGCTGATGTTGTATAAACCAAAGCGCGTACACAGGGCTATCGGCGCCCTAGAAGGGCGCACCGCCAGTGCTCTGCTGGTGTAACGGTGCAACCAGATGTTGCCTGCTCAGCGCTCATCGCCCTCTCCTGCAGTGTTGTGTCTACTTAGCTGGATTGTATAGTTTCTCGTCAACCAGGCACCCTAGCCCACATCATCATCCGGCGTGCTCACAACCCAGCACCCCACCTTTCTCCTCTCCTCTTCCCCTTCCTGAGCTCCGGGAGAAGCTGATGCCAGCGCTGAACTACTACAGGACAGCCACTACAGGACAGTCCTGGACTGAAGAACCACCACACACACTTCCCTGCGATATGAAGTTCCCCACTACAGTTCAACCTGGATATAGCGAAGTTGACGAAAATTCGCAATTTTTCGTTACACGCAGGTTTTCAATTTCGGTTTAAGGCTCGCGTGAATGAAGCAGAAACGAAACCAAAATGCTAGACATCAGTGAGGGTAATGAACTCCCTTTAAACGATTTACTTCACAGCGAAAAACTGCGTGATTTGCGCCTGCAGCTTTCGCACGAACTTATCCTGAAAGGGTGCCTTTTCGCGAACTTTATGCTTTTTGCCGCCTTCAAAATTGTTGGGAGGGTCCCGGGATACTGTGCTGGGCGGCGAAGTTCTTCTTTCTCGCGGGCGGAGACGGCATTTAAAATTGCTTGTCTTGAAAAAACAAAACCTCGTTTTCTGGCACCAGAACTCGTCA
This sequence comes from Haemaphysalis longicornis, assembly GCF_048455015.1. Lineage (NCBI taxonomy): Eukaryota > Metazoa > Arthropoda > Arachnida > Ixodida > Ixodidae > Haemaphysalis > Haemaphysalis longicornis. Next base: position 17,494,737 of record NW_027526385.1, read on the forward strand.
CCGACGAACCGACACGACATATTGCACTGGAGACGCGCCACTACACACCGACAGCCAGGCCTAGCACCTAACTGACGCCGCACTCTCACGAGAAATGCACGGTATAGTTTTTGTTGCGGGCGAAGTTCGTTAAATTGGTGCATTTCTCCAGCAGAGTTTTCATAAAAAGTGCAAAAAACAATGGCTCATCAGCGCAGCGAATTCGTTACATGGAGGTTAACCTTCACAGCGACTTCGTTACATATGGGTCGTAAACACATGGGCTTCTATTGAGGTGGCAACGAGAATTGAAAAACTTCGTTAAATCCACGAATTCGTTGCATAGAGGTTCGTTGCATCCAGGTTTAACTGAACTACTTAGCTAGCGCGAAAGAAAACATTCCGCAACGTTCTAACGACTCCGTCAGCTTTCTCGGGTTACTCGCGCGGGGACCCGGGCTCGGCGGTCAGCAACCTTTGGCTTTTTTTTCCCGCGCGCGGCTGATCATCTTTCGGCGGCGCGGAGGGAGAGAGAGAAGAGCGACGGAGGAGGTCGGCGAAAGAAACATGGCCGCGGGGTGTGACGCTGGCATGCGCGGGCCTAAAATAGGGCTCGGGCCACGCGTCTCGCGGCCTGTCGCCATCGGGACGAGCCCGCGGTTGCCATTTTCGGCGCGCGCGGCTTCGGTCGGCGGCGTGGAACAGCAGAGCGCGAGCACGTACGCAGCGTCGCCACTGGCGCACGTCCCTCAAGAGGCCACTAACCCTAGCTGTCGCGGGAGCGGCGATTAAATTGTCGTTTCGCAGTGACCGCAGTTGCGTGGAGAGTAATAATTGGGTTCATCGGGCACGCAGCGGCTGTAGCGTATCGATCGGAGGTGGAATGGAGTCGCAGTCGTAGAACGTTACTTGGGGTTCGGTTAGGATTTCTAGAATTAGAATTAGAATTTCCAAACCCTTGGGGTTTAGAAATTCGCTCAACAGAAGACGGTTTACGCATTCAGGTTTCAAATTTGTCTCACCCGCGATGCCCCTACTGCAACAGTAACGCCAAATCGGACCTCCACTACCTAGTGTGGACGTGCCCACACTTTGCCAAACACCGCCCAGAAAGCCTAACAAACATTAATCCCTACAACATGAAGCACATACTGGTTTAGACGGGTCTTTATTGCGAACTGCCGCTTTTTGCAGTTAAGAGTGGCATGACGCGAGTAGTCTAACTGGGGCCGACGCCGGTGAAGACTTTCAGGCCCCCATAACAAGAATACCCTCTTTAAATACGGGCCTTGATTAGTTATCCCCTTCCTTCCGTCCCTTTCCCCACCGTCCTTGCTTCAATAAAAGATTCAATCAACCAATCAATCAATTACAGTATTTGTGCGTACGTGTGTGCGTGCGTGCGCGTACACCGTTCAGGGAACCGCAATACACGCTGGAGTCTGTACACTCCAAAAAATTATTATAGGCTCATCGCACAATGACGGCTGTATACAGGTCATTTAGGTTAAATTAGCTTGCTTACAATTTCGTGCCACTGACAGTAGCGAGCGCATTTTATTGACGTTGCCGCGCCACAGAAGTCTCAAAGGAACAGACAACCGATTTTTGTGGAGTGCGTGTCCTCTGACTCGTATGAAAGCCGGCGGCGTTTTATATACTAGGGTGAGCGCAAGGGATTTTTTTTTTTAATTTTGCACTAAAATTTCTGAAGTCTGAAAGGTGGTGACCTGCAGTGTCTAAACTTGACACTGCCTTAAGTGCCCAGAGAATTCCGTCGGTTTCAATGCGTGATTCGAAAACCGCATAAACGAAAAGAAAAGACTGCCCATTATTGCTGTTTTAGCCGTGGACAAGGTCGTGTGCCGCTTTCCCGCTCATGGCAGTCCTTTCAACAGTTATTACTCTGTAATTTTTTAGCGAAATGTAAAGCTCTTTTGCACAGCTAATATTTTGGGTGAATACTTGCTTTGTGCAGTTTCAAGTCGCGCACTTTCAAGTCGCGCACGTTGGGCGACTAGGTTCCTGAAGCATGGAAACTATTCCATAGAAATGCATGGGGAGTAAGATTTGACAGCGAATTACACAAAAAATATTGAGAATCCTGGAAAGTTCTTTTAGTGTTTTCATCTTCACGTTGACGTCTGGATTTATGCCAAATATCGCTTTCCTAAAGTGGTTTTGCTAGGTTCCTGAGAGGTTGGAATTTTGAGCGAGAAAGCTGGGTATGTTTTAAACATCTCTTTTTAGTTCACGTGCAGTTAAAAGTGTGTTTTGCTGCACGGATCACTGCCATGGTTGCCAACATTCCTTTTGCCAGGACAGGTGTGGCTGGTACATCTAGAAATTCCGATTTCAGAAGTTCTGGGACGCTATCAACAAAAACGCTCGGGGTTAAGCTGTTTTAAACGACGCCCCTTCAATTGGTATAGAGGACATATACTCGACCAAAATAGGTTGTCCGTCCCTTCATTCACCAGCAGCGCCAGCAGCAGCATGCCGCACGAGCCTCGTTAGCTTAAGGGCACCAACCCGATCACATTCCTACGGGGCTAATTACTGATTCATTGCCCACGGGCTTAAAGAACGTTAAACTGTGAAACAGCGCTTAAAACGAAGACAGTGAGAGAAGAAGACACAGACACGAGCGCTCGTGTCTGTGTCTTCTTCTCTCACTGTCTTCGTTTTAAGCGCTGTTTCACAGTTTAATTAGTTTAATTATGAACCAACTAGCCCATACCCAAACGTTAGTTAGAGCATCGTGGAGCAATACGAAAAGCTTCACAAATACATAGAATTGTTCCTTATGGCCTACTTTTCTTCGTTTTGAAATATACCACTTCTTTAATGAAATAAAAAACAAACAAGAAACACGTTTTGGTTTATATATTTTTCACTAGATGACGCTAACTATCAAGCAAGTGAGAGTTTTTGGTACTTATTTCAGTACAGAAGCTACATATTTCTACAATAAGCAAATTAGGCCGTTCTGAACATTTGTATGTATTTGTAAAACTTTAGGTATTCGTGCGCGATGGTTTTTAAACCCGTGGGTCATGAAGTCCCATAGGAATGTTAACCCGCGAGTCCCCCTCAACCAGTGCCACTCAGCATAGGGAGGCGAGACATACGGCTCCGAGCGCTCCCGTCTGCCGCACCAATCTTCGCCTTGAAGAACGCCCGCAGGAACAGAACGCTCTCCAGCGACGTCGAACGGGAAAATAAGCAACCAGCGAAGAAAGAGAGCGCCGCACAACACGCAGCGAGCAGCGCCGGCTGTTGGAGCTCCGCGCGCGCGTTGACGGACGAAAAACCGGGAGGCAGGCCGCGGGTAGCGTACAAGCAGCCCGCCGGCTCTTTTGTTTAACCCGTTCCCCTCTCTCCCCCGCACCCTTCCTCGTCTAAATTTCTCGACATAAGCCAAGCCGACGGGGCCTGCGCCCGAGAGCCCTTGCAGCCGCCGCCACTTCCTTCCGGCCTGCGGCGGCGAGACGACATCGACAACGGGGCGAAACTTCGAAAGGGCGGACGGGAAAGGCCGCTAGACAACAACAGGCGGCGCTAATAGCGGAGGAGGTCGCCCCGGGCCAAGACAAATAATCGAGCACCGGCCCGGCCCCGCTATTCTCGGGTTCCTCTACACACACGAACTGCTGCTTGCGCGGCGGCAGACACGCGCCTTTTAAAATCCAATACGGAGTGGGAGGGGGAGAGGGTAAGAGGTGTGGTTGAGGAGGAGAAACTAAATGAGCGGACCCGATGCCGGTACAGTGTATACGGGTTCCGGCTTCACGGGCAAACAAACACGACAATCATCGGTGGTCTGTGCAGCGAATTGGATGGTTAGGCGAGCTTCCAGACGCGGTCGACTGATGGCACGATTTGGTGCGGAAGATAGCCTGGCCTCGGAACAACTGATGTGCGCCAACGTAAATAACGAGCGGGGGCGAAAACATAACGAGCTCGTTGTATATACGCGGGCACGAAGCCGCCAAAGGCAAAGACTGGACTAGGGCATCGCCGAATAGGAGTGGCTAGAGGAGGCACATGGGAAAGGCCTTCGCCCTGCAGTGGTGGACACACGGATGATGATGATGATGATGAAACAGCTATTTGGCTCGATACCAGCGCGCATCTCAACTGAAGTCAATACGGGCATTGCCTTCTGTGCCCTCAAATTTTGGTGCCCAGTAAATAACGGGAACTGTGGTACGACATCTGCGTTGATACTAAACACGCTGTCTAGAGCAACGTTAACTGAGAAAGGAATAAAATGTCACGTACTTCGTCGACCAGGCTAGTCTCTTCACCAGGCTAGTCTCCCTCCCTCCCTCCCTCCCTCCCTCCCTCTCCCTCTCTCTCTCTCTCTCTCTCTCTCTCTCTCTCTCTCTCTCTCTCTCTCTCTCTATCTCTCTCTCCCTCTCTCTCTCTTTCTGTAAGCAACACTGGAGTCTGAAATTTTCAAAAAGCAGTTTTGTTAGTTGTGAGCATCCGCATAAAGATCAAAAGTGGTCCGCCAACTCTATTCTCTCCGTGCGACATTTACATTCTGTTCAACCGCAGGAGGCAGTGCAAAGTTTCCATTGCCGCGAAACGTGCTGTCTGTTTTAACTCCGTTACCCACGAGTCAAGACACGATGTTTGATAAGTTAGCTTTCCTGCACAACGTCACAGTTCCGCAAAAAAGCCGAACACGCAAGACGCAGACCTACTGCGTGCGTGGCGAATTTCAAGGCGAATTTGTATCTGTATCGACATTCCGCCCCTCCCAAGTGGTTGACTAGGGGGCACACCTATATTTTTGCGTTTAGGTAGACCAGGGGAGATTCTAGCCTTCGACAGTTCGCTTTGCTGCAAACAAGTGCCCCCTGTCGCCTTCGTCTCGCAACACGCACTGTGAAGTTGGCTTTCTGTCACGACGTTAAAGCTGTGCGGAAAAGCCCAACCAGAGCATGGGCGACTTTTCACGGCAAGCGGAAACTGCCAGAGGAAATATCTTTGACCGCACCTGGCACGGTAGCATTGTCGCACACCGCACTTCGACCCCCACATCTCGTCTAAATGGCTCATGCTTATTGCTATGTCAGGACGAAGACGAACAGATGAAGAGCGGGGAAGTGTAGTTCGGATAATGCAACTTCCACTACTGTTTTGCGGTACTCCAAATTCGATATGTCAGAAAGTGTCTTGATATTTTTGTTTCATATCGAACAACGCTCTTCTATTGAGAATTCATAGAATAATTGGCAGAAATGTTCGCAGTACAGTCCATAGAGCGAGAGCAGAGGTTGGATATCACAAAATGAAACAGTTAGCAAACGATTACCGCTACAGGAACACCCAATATCATAGCTGACTGAAATGACGGTTGGAACAGTGGAAAGTGGCTGCGGAAAGGGAACTCTCTTTTTCTCCCCCTCTCCATCTCGCTCTCTTCCTCTCTAGTCAACTCCCGCGTTGCTTCCGTCCGGTATGGTCGCGCCATCTAGCGGCGCCTCGGGGAACTCGGGCGCTGCGCGAGCTCCGACTCTGCCGCGAAAATGAAGGTGTCGCTTGCATCCCTAGACGTCAAAAGTCCGATCATTCAAACTGGTAGGGCGCGCACCAGTGCTTGGCAGCGTGCTTCAAGAGATAAATGAGGCGTCTTTGTCTTACCTGAAATGGTGCAGATTAGTGCAGCGTCGTGAAGGCCGGTGCAGAGTGCCGCTAGAGCTATATCCTATTCAAAAATTGGCCGCGTATCTGCTCCTTTCGTTGCAATTGTCGTCAGAAGACGATAGTCTTTGTAGAAATTTGCCAAGGAAAAGCTAGATGGAGTGAACATGCTCTCATTTTTCTGTAAATTAATGTGTCATTGTTGTCAACTTTCATTCTGTTAAGCCGTTTTGCTGCAAGTTCCTACCAAACCGTGACGTGAGTAGATTATTTGTTTATGGTAGAACTAGAGGGCGGGAGATACTATTTAATTTTCAACCCCCGTTCGGGTGGGTAATATTGCAGTTGTTTTCACACAGTTTGATGGACCTTTCCTGCGCTGTCGGAACGAGAAAATTTCCGGTGTCTATTTTCGATTCTCCGCTTAATTCGATTGATTTACGTGGCTTAGTCTCACGGGCTGTGAAATGTTTTGTGTTGACCTTCTCACGTTCGTCCATTTGTACAAAAAAATGCTAGTTTCTGCGAAAAAACTGCGCGCTTTTCGTAGAAGAAGAACAAAAACAAAAAAGAAATACTCGCTTCGGCGAGTCACATTTGGCGCCCAACGTGGAACAGAAGCTAGCCTGCACTGGCATTGTGGGTAACCTAGGATCTGTTCATTACGCGCCGTGAAGGTCCCCCTGGCGGGTAGTAGTATGTATGTAGTAGGTAGTAGTGTCGAGCGCGCACACCATCATTGATTTGATTGATTTGATTGATTGTAGGGTTTAACGCGCCGACGCAACGCAGGCGATGAGGCGCGCCGTAGTGGAGGGCTCCGGATTAATTTCGACCACCTGGGGATCTTTATCGTGCGCCGAAATCTCGTACACACGGGCGTTTTTGCTTTTCGCCTCCATCAGAAAAGCGGCCGCCGCGGCCGGGAATCGAACCCGCGACCTTGTGCTCAGCAGCGCAACGCCTTAGCCACTGAGCCACCGCGGCGGGTGCGCACACCATCATGGTGGCTGCTCTAGGAAAACGCTCTTGCAAAGGCGGCGGCTCTTCTAAATGCGGTCCGTGCAGGATCTGTAAAATCCGACGATGTATACTTGTCTCTTACGGTTTCGCAACTCATCACCATCATCATCGGAATTTTCATGTCCACCCCAGGAGGTGGAAGGAATGGGCTCGAGAGACCAGCCTTCTGGCCGGTGTGGCATACCACTGCTCAAGCACGGCCGCTCTATGAACACGAGTCCATCGTTCAGTAGCACTTGAAACAGGACGAAAGCAGACAAGACACACACGAGAGCGAGAAAACGAGTTAATGGCTTCGCCTGCACTCCTTGCCGAGGAGGCCCAGAAGCGGACGAAAACAGTGCAAGTCTTGTTCCGCTGTTCATGCAGAATAGCGGAACCGGCACTGAACTGCTGTTGTTGGAGAAAAAGCCGGCGGGCATTTTTTCTCTACTTTCTTTCTGTCTTTCCAAATTCTTTATCTGTTTCAGTGACCTACCACATTCTCCCTTTGCTTTCCAAGGTTTTCTTGACTGCCAACACTTTATAATATATATATATATATGTGTGTGTGTGTGTGTGTGTGTGTGTGTGTGTGTGTGTGTGTGTGTGTGTGTGTGCGTGCGTGTGTGGCGAATCAGAAATGAGAAATGAGGGGCTCGGTGAATTAAGACAAAATAATGGTTGGCAGTCAAGAAACCTCGGAAAGCAAAGGGGGGAATGCGGTAGTTCATAGAAAGAGATGAATAATTTTTTGAGTCAGAAAGAAAGTGGTGAAAAAATGCCCGCCGGGTGGGATCCGAACCCACGGCCTCCAGATTACCGGTCTGGTGCGATGCGGTCTGGTCTGCGGTCTGCGAATACCAGTCTGGTGCAATCGTGGGTTCGGATCCCTCCCGGCAGGCATTTTTTCACCACTTTCTGGCCAGCGAGGCCTTGGAAGACCAGCGCCAGCTGATCGACAGGGCCTGGGCCGGGGCACAAGTTTCTGGGGCCCTGGAAAGAGGACTCCACCCAAGTTTCTCCCTTTAATGCCTTCCCCCCTACCTCAATAAAGTTTTACTGAACTTCACCGCTTTCTTTCTGACTCAAAAACTTCATCTCTTTCTATGAACTACCGCATATATATATATATATATATATATATATATATATATATATATATATATATATATATATATATATCAGTTTGCACAGAGAGAAGAAATGAACTACGCGCGCGAAGCTGTTCCAACTTCTCGGTGGCGATAATTTCGACTGGGTCTGTGGCGCCACCTACGCGAGCGTCTGGTAACCACGAACGCAGCGGTTCGGTGCTCCCCCGCCTAAAACTGCGCAAACAAAGCTAGCAGGTCTGCGGATCGTTCGATACCTCGCACAGCGTGAGGAAGGAAAGGCGAAAAGAAAGACCAGGAGGTTAACCAGACAACGACGTGCGCCTGGCCATCCCTCGCTGGGGAAGGGCGAGAAAGGAAGACGACAGAAGGGAGGAGTGAAATGAGATGAAGGCCTGCACGCATGTCTCGCTGCCCAGGTTTCTAAAGCTGGTCGCTTAGGTCACGCGGGCCAGTGCACCTTAGGGCATTGGAGAGAGGATGTTGTGAGCGCCCTTCGTAACGACGACGGCCATTACCAGTGTCCAAAGGATTACTCACTTCATAGCACGGGCGCCTAGAGGTAATTGCGCTTTGCGCTAAGCTGGGCACAGCTTTCGCTCCGCCCCATCCAGCCTTCTCTCCTTCTTTTTCTGCTTTCTCATTTTCGCCCCCTTTGCAATTTCCTACGGGAAGAACAGAAAAATAGGCTATAGCAGGGATAACATTCCTGCTTTTCTTTTGCCATGTCCGCCCCTTCCTTCCTTAATAGGAAAGAACCAAGTAGCGGGCTTTACTTCTGATGTGAAACCCGATCTAAGGCGAGAAATAGAATGAAAATGAGGAAATGAGAAGCGCTCGTCTCGTAGCAACGCCCTGGCGTATCGTGCCGACGGAAATTGCGCTGGTGGCGTTCTTCTAAGAGAGCCCCAAGCATACTAAGTACCCCCTCAAGGAAAGTAAATACACGAACAAATAAATTTACGAAAAAGCGCTCCTTCGCGGTCCCATGACAAACAATGGAAATTTCTGTAACGTAGCAGGGCTCTATACTCGGGGCTCTATCAGTCATTTCTGCCATTTACGCCGTACAGCGGCAACTGGGCGGGAGGCGAAAACTCTTGCTTGCTTATCTGTGCATAACACCTCCTTAAATTCTTAAATAGATCGGAGAGAGAATCGGTTCGGTTAGTGTAGCCACCATGTAGCTCCTACACAATCACGTCACAGGCACGCCTGATCGATAACCGCTCGACATGAGCGGATAAGCGCCGCACCGCCGTCTACTCGCGTATACTGAAATGTCGCAGCAGTTTATTTTCGCTTGCCTATATATATATATATATATATATATATATATATATATATATATATATATATATATATATATATATATATATATATAGAGAGAGAGAGAGAGAGAGAGAGATCATGAGGTTCCATGGACCAGTACAAAAATAGCAAAATAAGTCAAGTCACATGTTTCTCGTCTGTTGCCAACAGTTACGGGGTCAGAAACTCCTCCAGGACTGTGTTTTGTGGCAGTAGACTTCTTACTTCTTTGAATATATATATATATATATATATATATATATATATATATATATATATATATATATATATATAGGTTACTCAAGATGAAGACTGGACCTCCAGTCGAAACGTCAGTAAACCACTGTTTTTGTTTTTAATCGTGCGTCTACCATTTTCTCAAGTATATATATATATATATATATATATATATATATATATATATATATATATATATAATAACTGGAGCTGGCCATCTGGTGCCCGTGCCGCCACTCTCGGATCTCAATGTTCGATCGGTTGGTTTCGTCATTTCGTGCTCGTATCGCCCTCGAAGGATTTCACGCTTGTTTCATTTCATTTCTGAACTGCCCGCTCCTCGCCGTTTCGCACTTCACTTTTTGTTCATCCAGTGGTGCTCGTTTCATCGCGTACTTCACAAATATACGCTTCGATTAGACGCTTCAATTTCCGAGCGCCGCTTTCGCCCTTTTATGCAGTGTCGTTGACTTTCATTCAGCCTTCGATGGACACACGATCCTCACGAGGGCTAATATCCCTTCACCAACTTCTCTCCTGCGTTCATCATTCGTTCTCGTTTTTGTTGTTTCGTTTGATCTTTTTTCCTCATCCTACTTAGCTTCTTCCGAATCTCCTTTTCCGCTCCTCCGAACCGCCTCGCCTCAAGGGATGACGGGATTCTTCTGCCGGGTTAGGTTTCCCAGGGAGGCCGGTATTCCCGATACCGGCCGGATGAATGAAGGATACTCCTTCTCCGCATCGATTTTCTTCGCTTCCGAAGGGATCTGAATAAAGCAGCGCCTCACTTTCTTGCGCATTTTTTTTTTCTCCACCAACTTCTTTTACGCTACGTGAAAGAAGGAATTCGAGCGTGATGAACCGCACGCCCGGATTCCCCATTTCTCGCGCGAGGATTCAAAAGAACGCCGCGCGGCCGACAGCTCTGCGGTGTAGCTATTAGAAGGGAATGTCTGGCACGCTCGCTTCCGGGCGCAATTTAGTCCCAAGCTGCCGGCTCTGCGAGGTATCGCAATATTCCCCAGGTCAGCTTCTCTGGGTTGAACATATTCGTAACAACGGCGCTCAAGCTTGCATGTCGGCTTCACTGCAACATCCGCAAGAAGCACTGCGGGCGTGGTTCAGTTTGTTTTACTGCCAATGGAGGCGAGTGAAACAGACGACGTTCTGTCTACGCCTAAAACGTGAGGCCCAGAGCTTGCATACTGTCGTGATTAGTGTTTCCAGTTTATTACACCCAGCGATTCGCTTCCGCCCCAACCAATAAGCAATAAGAAAAGAATGCACGCACGCATGCACACAAACGTGCGCGTGTGTATGCGCGTAAGGTGGGTGGGTGTATACCCACACTTCATCGATGTTAGGCTCTAATCTCCAATCCACGTGTGTTTCCACCGCCGTCTCCTCTGCTTGAAGTACAATCAACCCTTGGTACAACTAAATCGCTTTATCCGAAGGGTTTAATGTTCCCCACAACGGTGTACACAGAAAGAGAATCATACTCGTTTTAACGAAGTATCGTTTACAACGGATTCAGTCTCTTGTCTCACTCCTCGGTACAGGAGACAGGAAAGAGCGTTAGCGAACTGACAACAGCTGCGCTTACAAATAGCAGGCCGACCCGTTGCGACGACTAATGCGTTGGACTACTGAGTGCGAGGTCGCGAGCTCGATTCGCAGCCACAGAAGGGGATTTTTCGAAAGAAAAGAGGAGGAGAAGAAAAAAAAAATACCGGGTCATCTCCACTCACGTGAAACTTCGGCGGGGGGGGGGGGGGGAGCATGCAGTGAATGAGTGCATTCTTCGCGCCTTGGCGTTTTTACCAACGCAGACGAAACCGTTGGGGGGTAGAGGTATACAGCTTTGCTGTGAAAGTTTCTTGTTTTTGAAGCACGAAGCTGTCTAGCGCGAGGCGTAAACGGGTGTCTCGGTGTTTTTTTAGTACGCATTAAATTCTAGTGCGAGACGTAAACCAGCTTCCCGGTGTTTTAGTACCGTGACTACATGAGATGAACGACGATTACGACGACGGCGATAGGAGACAACAACAGCCCCTAAATCAGCAAGCCCGTACGCGCTCTTTCGAGGCGCATTCACAGCCCGGGTTTGGAGCTTTGGGACGTGAAACCCGAAATTTGAAGTTTAACACAATTCACTTTGAAGCTTATGACTATTATTGGCCGCCAAATCTACAAGCAAATGATACGCTATATCGCACATCCCACGCCCAGAAAGGGAGTGCGTATTTGAAGATACGCGCGGGCTGCAGCTGCCTTCGCGAAACAGCCGCAGATGCCCCCCACCACCGAGCTTCGGTGCCTGGATATTGAATATATAATTAACCGCTCGCTGATGCACGGTAGAAATTCACTACGTACGCTCCTCGCGTACTTACGGCTAAGCTCGGTAAACGAGGCGGGCAGGCCGGAATACAGACGCGTTGCGAGAAACACGGTGTGAGCGAGGCAGAAGCGCCGCTTTCTCTTCCTTTCTCGCACGGCGAGGAAATGGAACGGAAGCGCAGTTCCGGGGCCCGTGAGGAGCGATCGGAAATGAGCCGGCCGCCGCCGTAATGGCCAACGGCCGATTGGGCCCAAATGCCGCAGGTCGACGGAGAAACTCCCTCCTTTCGCGGGCGTTTGGCGAAGCGGCTACCGCCGCCGCAACACCGTTATTACCGCCCAAGGACGGGCGAAAAGGGCTCCCCGTTTTTTCGGCAACGGCGCCGAGCTTCGAGTCGGCCGAGCGTCGCGGGGGCCGAGTCCAAAGCGACCCCGGGAATCGGGAGGGAGGGAAGAGGATGGAGCGGAGGCGAAACGGGGGCCTAAACGGTTTGCTCTACCAGCTTTTTGTCTCGGTACCGCCCACAGTTGCGTCCGAGCGAGTCATCGATTGGGGAACCACGGACCCCGTGTGCAGTGCGCGGACGGCGATTGAGTCGATATAGCAAGACCTGCGCGGGGCACAATATCTGCCGGATCGCAGAGGTCAGTTCAGAAGCCTGATGCTCTTATTATTACTTGTTATGTTATTATTATGTTATTGCTATTTAGACCCGCCGCGGTGGCTTAGTGGCTAAGGCGTTGTGCTGCTGAGCACGACGGTCGCTTTTCTGATGGAAGCGAAAAGCGAAAATGCCCTACGTGTGTACGAGATTTCGGCGCACGTTAAAGGTCCCCTGGTGATCAAAATTAATCCGGAGTCCTCCACTATGGCGCGCCTCATCGCCTGCGTTGCGTCGGCGCGTTAAAACCCTACAATCAATCATTACTATTGTTTAGCCCCCTTCTGTTTGAGACCGGCTGTTTACGCACACTGCTTTTGAGTGCGAGCACGGAAGTTTGACTCCTCCCCGTCGCAGCTTCATGGTTTCATTTCGGTGCAGGCGAAGCACGCACGCACGCACGCACACACACACACACACACACACACACACACACACAGAGAAAGACCGGACAGATGCGTAAACCGCTACGCTCTACAGCGAGCCTCTGTAAGTAGGCTCCACTGCTATGGGCAGATGCATTGCTAAAAAGTCATGTCTTTCCAGGGGCAATACTGTAAGCAGGGTGATATAAAAGTAGAAAGACCCAGGACCGCGTTTTAAGTGCTTCCTCCATGAGACCCCATGTATCCCCACGGAGCACTATACAAAAAGCTTCCTTAAAGTTGGCTTCACTACTATATGTAATTTGCTGCTAGAGATACATTCCTTCACGGGCAGCACACGCGGTCTTCTACGCAAACATGAAGACACCCGTGGGGGCTTTTAAAGCGCAGTTTTATATGTCTAGGAGAAATGAAAGTCCAGCGGTACCGCGTATGCAGAAAACTCCTATACGACGCAACCCTATGCAAATGCTGGAAAACGAAAGAGCGTTGGAGAGGAGCTTTGATTGGCTGGCTTCATAGGTGACGTAATTACACTTCCGCAACTACCGACCCTGTTAAGTGGGAAGGGCGCATCGGAGGAAGCGAAAAAGCTTCTCACGCAGCAGAGCGCATGCGCAGTGAGCAGCTGCGTTGAGCACAGCTCCGGAGACAGCGGCTGGCAGGAGCGGTGGCGGGGCGGGCGGCTCAGCGCCAACGTGGAGATGGCAAACACCGGCCGCAGGTTACAGCTTCGCTGGTCAACCACCTGTACCGAGTGCATGAGCCCATTTTTTTTACTAATGACATTTTTGGAGGCGAAGCCTCTTACGTGCTGGGGCTGTTGGCGTCTCCTGTCGCCGTCGTAATCGTCGTCGCGTGTAGTCGCGCTGCTAAAACACCGGTGCACTCGTTTACGCCTCGCGCTTCAAAGACAAGAGACTTTTACAGCCAACCTGTATACCTCCACCCCCCAACGGTTTCATTTCCGTTGGTAAAAACGCCAAGTTGCCAGGAATACAATTATACACTGCCTTACTACGACATGACCTGCTAGTTCGATGACGACAACACGTGGTCTACGTCAATCCGGAGCCTGCGGTGCGCCTCGTAGCCCAGGTGTTGTGTAGCTTCGGCGGGATAAACGTAATTTTCCTTTGCCATCCTAGTGTCCTCGCAGACAGCTGACGCCGGAGCATATGATAAAACATGGTTCAGCGGCGGTTGGCGGTGCCGTGCTGACGCCCGTCTAAATGCAGCCCCGATCGTATCTCGTGGCGGGAGATTTGTCCTGGCGAGAAGCCCGCGCTATTTAGAAGCCGTGAGAACTCGAGGAGGAGGCCTCCTATGCGGGCAGCCAGTGGTAGCCATTTTGCCGAGGATTAGCCGCAGTAAAGACAGGCTATACCGCGGGACCTTACTTGGCTGGGCAAGGGAAACACAGGGTGTTTTTGAAGCGAAAGCTTTCTTAGTGCGACCGTTGGCGTCCTGTCAAAAACATAATGCATTTCCCCATAGACCCGGTTGGTCGACCGGAAAGCTGTGATTAGATCTCTGGACACAAAGGGCGCGTGCGTGAAACTGGGCTGCCACTCTGTCAAAACTGCCACTTGAAAATCGCGCGAAAAGGGAATGGTTCTAGAAAAAACAATACACGCAAATCGATCATAAACAAGGAGTGCAATAGTATACCTTTATGTCATGAACCACAAATATATTTAGATCTTTTATAGAAGCGTTTACTTAGTGCGCGAGAAATCGCCGAGGGGGTTCCTTCTTCGATTGCGGTTTAGGTCTTGGAAGGTTCATTGACGATCGATTGGACGCACTTTCAGCGAAGGTTGTGGCGCACTTTTGACGCAGTTTTTTTCATGTTGGAAAGTTTTTGCGCGTCGCAACTTCGTTTAGGAAGGAAGGGATGGTAAGTTTTTTGTATAGTCATCATGCCTACAGCTTACATTGGGTGTGGGCTCAAAACTTACTTTCGGGAACTTCCGAAATCTTCTTAGCTAATCTTTTTTTATCCAGTAGGCTTGATACCCCGCCAACACATTCCTTAAAGCAATTACTTCATCGGGGTTAATAAAGAGAAGCTTGTGCTGCAATTTAGGATTTAAAGAGGTCGTCACGGGGCAAATAGCACCCAAATATTTTGCACGGACGTCTTTTAAAGCACTAACCAGGTAAAACTAAAAAGAAGAACGAAGACGTATAACGAAACGTTAGTCAGGTTCATTTAAAGCTAGGAACAATGACAGTCGAACCTCGATAAGGAAAATTCCAAGGGACCGCAAAATAGTTTAAAAAAAAGTGCAATGTGCGCACAGACACACACAAAAAATTCCGAGGCCCCTTGCGAATGTCAAAAGCCTCGCAAATCGATTCTTGGTAGCCGTTTTCGACGCTGAAAGAAATGAAAAATCGTACAAACTATAAATAGATAAGCCTCGTTAATCGATTTCTCGGCAGTCGCTTTCGACGCTGCCATTTTAGTCAATCAATACCGTACCAACTTAAGCCAGGTTTTGAAAACTGCCCTTCAACGCGGAGTCGCCGTAGGCCTAACGTAGGCTTCAAAAAGCAGTAACAGTTGAAAGTGCCCACGTCTATACTCGGCGACAACTTAAGAACGGCACCAGAAGTTGCCGCTGTGCCTTATCACCGTAGCCGGATGTATCTCCGCGCGGCGCAAGCAGGGATATATTGAACATGGTGTGAGCCGTTCCCGTGATTTTTTGGACTTAATATGCTTATAAACGACTCCAGTGACGACAAACAAACTGCGTGAGACAAGGCAGACGATATCACGTATTCATAGTAAACCCCTTTCAAAACGCGCGCGCATTGACGTCACGGGCCCGGCGCTTTGGCGGAGTGATACACTACATGAGGTGGTGCCGTTCTTGAGTTGTAACCGAGTATAGCGCCCCTGGCGACGTGACGAACTCTGCAACGCATGCACCGGCCAAACCCCAGAAAATCCACAAAAAGGCCGCGCGCAGGCGCCGCTGAGAGAGAGAGAGAGAGAGAGAGAGAGAGAGAGAGAGAGAGAGAGAGAGAGAGAGAGAGAGAGAGAGAGAGAGAGAGAGAGAGAGAGAGAGAGAGAGAGAGAGAGAGAGAGAGAGAGAGAGAGAGAGAGAGAGAGAGAGAGAGAGAGAGAGAGAGAGAGAGAGAGAGAGGAGAGAGAGAGAGAGAGAGAGAGAGAGAGAGAGAGAGAGAGAGCCTGCATTCCATCCTAACGGAAGAAAGCCCCTGACCGGGAGCGACGGGATAAAAGGGGCAAAATATGCAAATACGTGACGCTGCCGGCAAGGGGCCGTTCGTTGGCCCCACTGCTCTGCCGTTCGCCGTGGCGTTCCCGTAAAACTCTGCAGGAGGCTGCTTATTAACTTCCCTGCGCTGGGAACTGAAGGGGGAGCAAAAAAGGATGAAGATGGGGGCCTGGTATCTGCATCCCTCGTGGCTATACGAACAGGGATGGCACGCGCCGCGTAAAAGGGGATGATGCAGCGGTGAGGTATTATATGAAGACTACGAAAGACAAAAAAAAACTTGGGCGTGCCTTTTGGGAATGGCTTATCTCTGGACGAGAGCATCCACGCACTATTTTTTTTTATCTTCCTCTTTGCGTTTCCGCGCCACATTTGGAGAGGCTGAAATGCCAGATTTTTCCCTTCTTTTTTTACCGCGGCTGGTTCATATGGCAGTCGGTGCTACGCTACCGAATTTCGAAACGAAAGTGCTTCGAGTTTATTAGAGTAGAATAAGGTTGTTCGGAGGTATCGGGGCGGTGAAACCCTACAACCCTCACTCGGGAAAGGGGCATGCGCTCTGTAGCACCTGAGCTACAAAGAAGCTTTTCGTTCCTTCGTTTGAATTGTTATGATTCGTTGGTATCAACTGTAGCGCTCTCGATAAAAGAAATATGTTTTAGAAAGGAGCACCCGGAGAACACGACTCGTAAGCTCGTAAGTTGTAGTGAGAAAAGGAGCAGTGCATCGAAAATTCTAGGGCAGTCGCCGCGCGGGGAGCAATGCGGGGAGCAACGGCGCTGACTCGTCGGCCGTTACTGAACGTTAGGCGCCTTGAGATTTCGCTCGGCGATTTCGCTCGGCGATTTCGCTCGGACGTGACGAGGGCGCGTCAGATGGCCTCGCAATGCGAGCTTGCATGTGCGATTTCGTTTTAACGTTCCACCGTTTCTGGAGATCACACCGCCGCACGCTGAACGCGGAAAGTTACCTTGAACGACAACTCGAGTTCACGTCTGAGGCGTCCGACTCCGTACAGGCACTTATAAAACCCGCTCTTGGCCTACATTGGGAGTCTTGGCCAGTCCTCTAGAACGTTATGTGCCATTAAATTGTTGTATTTATGAACACCACTACTGACCTGATTTTTCTTTTTTACCCTCTGACCCAGGCCTCACTCGCTAGCCCTGGTGGCCGAAGACGCCGCTGAGATCTATATGAATCCTACCGTCGCCGGAAGGACACTGACGTCGGCCTGAAAAAGGTCCCACCTGTGGCGACAATAAAGTTTTATCTGATCTGATCTTAAACACTCGGACAGAATTTTTTAACCCAAAACCCCTCTATCCCTGCCTCGTTAGGTTGGCTTTCTCTCATTGTGCATTCGTGTGCAGTGAAGTACCCTCTACAAGCTCTCAGTGCGGCTGTCCACCGGCTCTTAGCGCTAAAACGCCACCGCCCATTAACAGCTACCGTTGTAAACCATGAACAGTGATGACTCAACCATTTCCCTCCGTCCTGAAGCCAGTGTAAGCCATGTCAAAAGGCTTTTAATGAACTTCAGTGTAAGCTCCACAGTAACGGAGGTCTACGCATGTCTCGACAGAAACTGTACCTGAACACTTGTTAAGGCGGACAAGGTTCAGAAGCCTGTGTGCGCATGCGTGTACAGGCGTCTGTAGGGCGCATGCGCGCGCACCTTAGCATGAACGCGGAAGAGTCGGCGCGTCACAAAATCAGCGCATGCGCTCTTTCACACTGCTTCTTTGCCGACAATGAGGTGGCATCTCGCTAAAACAGACTCTTCCACGAATAAGCCCGTGCAAACGTGAGGAGCAAACAAAACACGACAGCAAAAAAAAAAAAAAGTGGACGCGTGACTAAAAAAAAAAAGCAATTGTTCGACAGCAACTATTCTCCGTCTTCTTGACGTGCTGCCTTCGAGTGAGGACTGGGTCGTGCTTCGGAGAGTATAAAGGGGCGGAAATGAAGAACCTCAATCAAGGTGCGCAGAGGAAGTGCACGGGAGGAGCAGGAATCAGATCAATGAGGAAACTTCGAAACGACGCCGCCCTACCCGAGCTTTCTCGTCTTCTTTCACGCCGCACTTGTGCACTGGCTTCTTTACCAAGAGAGGCGATTGTAATTCTCCTTAGAAAACTGTACAAAGCGAAGTGAAACCACGAACAGTTCTATTTCTCGCTTTTATTTTTCTCTATCCCCCGCCAGGCATGTGCAGTAGCATAAGGGCTGATTCAGAACAGCGAAATGCGGCTGAGAAAAATGTACCGGCGGAGGCATCCAGATAACATTTCTATTCCCGAATTTCTTTGTTACCTTCAAAGGCTTCTCTTATAGACCAATACCTTCGAAACAAAACAAAAAGAAAGAGAGGAAGCGCGCGCAATTCAAAGCTGAGGATTGAAGCACCGGCTGCAGATAGAATCTACACGGCAGCTGTGCGGGTTCGCGCCTTCCTTGCTGCTTCTCGCGAAGATGAGCATCATCAGTTTTACCGACGAACATAAAGGAGAACACAGAAGGGGTGAATTTCTGCGAGGAATGAATGGTTTTATGCCTGCAGCTTCCTGAATGGAGCCCCCTTACTTCACTTTTTCTCCGTTCCCTTCTCTTCGTCCGAGTCGATTCTCGGTACAATGGCGAACAAGGAAGAATTCGAGATATAGCGGCGGGGGAAACACGCATCTGCAGTAAAATTTGGGGAGATGTGTTCCCAGGACGCTCTCCAGTTGCCTTGTCTCGTACGCGCCGATGGGCCATAAAGACACGCGATAAATAAAGGCAAGCATTCGGATTGAGATGGGATTCGGTTAGTCTCCTGGAGCGACGTTCCTCCTGGCAATAGAAGCACGTCAGAAAAAAATCTTCGCCATGCCATAAAACTACTCCCTACTTCCATTTCCAACGCTGTCGCGGCGCTCGAGCAGCAACAGTAATCGCGAAGGCGAAAAAAAAAAAGAAAAAAAAAGGACGATGGAATATCAGAAGTGTGTAGAACAACGTATTTGTATTCACTTAAAGAGGGCAGCGTATCGATTTCGCGGGGCTTTACTGAATCAAAATCAGCTTAAAGTTTATCCGCGAGCTTTTAGAACTGGTCAGAACGTTCCTGTTGCCTAGCACTCCGTTCACCTTTGCTAATGGTCGCGTACAAGTGAACTCCGGCGGTTTCGCGGGCAGATGCTTTATCCTTAAATCTCTCCTACTTACGTAAATGACCGCCCGCCGCGTACTGTCTCGACAAAGGCCGGTGTTTGTGCGGTTTATAAGGGCGTTTTCACTGACACTGACCTTAAAATATTTCCATTATGTCCTCGACGCATGTACAGGAAGGTGTTCACAAACGCTTCAGCGACCCTTAGCCCTTTCCCAATTCAGGTTCTTCCTCTCCGATTTGGATTTCTGCCACTTGAACAACACTGCAGTTGAGCTTGATACTATGTTTAGGTTCAGAATTACTGATCGGTGGGGCCGTAAGCGGCATGTTTGTATTTGACCACGCCCTTTTATGCCACTAACATTTCTCTGTCGAGCATGAAACGTAACCTAAAGCAGGCACTTGGAAGCATACGCACACACATACATATATACATATATAGTCTGGAGGCGCAAAGAGCTCGAGAAAAACAAAAAACATTAAAAAATAAAAGTTCACGGACGTTTCAGCAAGAGGACTTCCTTTCTTTAGAATACTCTGAAGAAAGGAAGCCCTCTTCCTGAAACGTGAGTAAACTTTTATTTTATTTTTATTTTTAACGTCTTTACTTACCTTATATATATATATATATATATATATATATATATATATATATATATATATATATATATATATATATATATATATATATATATATATATATATATAACCACGAGATGAGTACCCGCACGTGTACCCGCCGCGGTGGCTAAGGCGTTGCGCTGCTGAGCACGAGGTCGCGGGTTCGATTCCCGGCCGCGGCGGCCGCTTTTCTGATGGAGGCGAAAAGCAAAAACGCCCGTGTATACGAGATTTCGGCGCACGATAAAGATCCCCAGGTGGTCAAAATTAATCCGGAGCCCTCCACTACGGCGCGCCTCATCGCCTGCGTTGCGTCGGCGCGTTAAACCCTACAATCAATCAATCACCCGCACGTGTAAACCAGAACAAGAACGTAATCTGGATTTCCGTAGCATAAAATAATGATAGGGCATATTCCCAACAAAAAACGAACACCTGACATTTTTATACAGTCTGAAACCGCGAAAACGCTTATTTTTTACTCGGAAAATTCTTCGGCAAATCCACCTGCTCCAGGCGACCTATGAGCCGTAGCCTCTATGTATGAGCCGAGCCATCTTTCACCGAACCGCCTGTAAAGGGTGCAGCGCCGCGCATTGAGTATTATAGTGGTGAAGCAAACGTTAGGCCTAATGCGAAGCGTTCCCGCACTACACATGCTGTATTTGTTTTCTGTTCGTGTCGGAAATCGTACTACTTCACTGTAGTACTACATCGTAGTGTACTTCAGCGTAGTCTACTTCATTTTACTTCACTGCGATGCATTGACGTCACCGCAGTGCGATGTGACGTAACTACAGGATGTGACAAGATATCGAGAACGTCGTCGCTCGGTCACGGTCACACAAGCATGTCGCATGTTTGCTTTTAGCTTTTGTTTGTGAAGTTGGCTTCACCGTATAGCGGGATAGAAGGTCGGCTTTGCCTCGAAGCTCGACAAATCCCTCATTGTGTCGTAGAAATTACTTGCACAAAATTCCAAGAACTCCAATAACGTCCGACACACTTCGCGCGCATTGGATGGCGGTGAGCGCGACTACGGGCGGCGCTGCGAAGCGCGCCTCCGGGACGTCGGCTTAGGAACTCTCGCATTTGTCGTCTGCTTCACTCGGGCTCGCTCTTCCTGCTGTTTCTTCGCGCTCGGTTGACGTGTGATGCTTGTCCGCACCAGATTTTGCGTGTGCGTAACTTTTTATCATAATAAAACTCTTAAAATCGCATACACTAGCTCAAGGCGCTATTTAAAGTATAGTTTTTGATTCCGCTTCGGAAGAAACGTTGCCGGCGTCACCCCAGTTTTTCCGAAGCCGGCCCTGTGCGGAGCGCTAAGGGTCGGAGTAGGCGTCACCTTCTGTATTCAGCAATGTTTAGAACAAAGGGAACATCCAGCTGCTAGTAACCGACGACAGTGAAAATGCAAGACAAAAACAAATTACCGGGCCTTCGGGGCTGTCGGCTTTGGCAGAAGGCATTAGGATTCCCGGCAATCATATGTAAGGTGAAACAGTTTTTGCAACCTTGCCAAACGCTAGAAAGTTTTTTATCGTCATTTTACGTTGTCATGGCATGAAAGTACGCCGACATGCACTGTGGGCTGCCAAAACTGTAGGTTGAGTTCCAAATAACCCACTGTGTGTATAGGCGCGTGCTGATTTTATACCATGCAGGCTTCTAACTAGTATGGAGGTTTATTGAGAGAAGCGAGTCATGTCTGCGGTAAAGTAATGTCTATAGATGTCTACACTCTTAGGCAAAAAGGACTAAAAGTTCGTCCTTTCGGGGACTAACGGCCTCTGCCACAATCATTAGTCCCTTTGGGGACTAACTGCGAGGGGACGAACGGTTAGTCCCCCACCCGGATGGTCCGTTCCGATACTCCCCAAGGACGAACTGCGTAGAGTGCAGAAAAAAAGAAAAAAACGCCAGCACCGGCAGGGATCGAACCCCTGACGCCCGGAATTATACACAAGGAACCCGACGCGCTAGCCGCTAGACCACGCCGCCGGATGGTTCCTGCGGCAGATAATATTCAAGTGTACAGGGTGTACTTCTGTGCATAACGCAACAGATCCATTGCAACTAGTGCCCGAATTTCTATCTGTGCAAGCGAACGTGACCGCGTTTTGCGCCTTACGCTTAGCGCTTTGCTAGGTTTAGGGACTATTGCTCAGTTCGATTCGAAGTAGAGCCTCACAACCATAGTTTTTTCGTAAATAACAATCAACTCGTCGTCGCCTAGTTGAGATAGGTAGCTGGGCGATCGGCCGTCTCATTTGTTTCCGCACAAATTAGCGCAAGCTAAGTGCTTTCTTAGTGTTCGATACATATGTTAAGTGCTCTATGTAACGTATGTGAAAGGTGTCGTCTGTGTGAGTGTCAGAATAAGAAAACATGCCATATTTTCCTGCATCGGCGAAAGCGAATTTGGTGTTGCTTAGCCTGAATTCTTCAAATTCGCGTCGCTAGACGATTGCGACTGCGAAATGCAAGCGGGTTTTACAGCAGTTGCAGCATTGTCATAGCTTTGGTGCCCAAGGCAATTATGTACCGAGTGTAAAAGATAACTTCGAGACGCTTACCTGTAGCGAGCATTTTTGTTTTGCAGTTGTCATCAGCAACATGCGTTTTTTCTAGTCTGTTAAACATATACATATTCATTACGCTCAGGAATCCACTTTTGCTACTGTCACTAATTTTTGAGTTACTATTTAGGCGCTTGAAAGCTTTCATTGGCCGTTATTATCTCGCACGAATCGAATGCCACACAGCGTATCAACATAAGCTCGCCGAGAAGCGTATGACAATCGCGCTTCGCCGCTCCTTGCCATTACCCGCCGCTCTACTAACCCTAGGCGATTTTCTTATAACTAACATCAATATTTTCTCCCGTGGCACCATCTAAAGCACCCAGTGACTGCAATGCCTTGTGTTTTGGAAATATAAAACTGTTCGCAGACATATGCGCGAAAGGGCAATGACGACGCCATTAGGGGATTAACGACGCAGCAAAGAGACTAACTGCATGCGTTTCGTCTTCCCGTTACTCCTTATAGATCAGCGGGGACGAACAGTTAGTCCGAATTTATGCACACGGCACGTACTCTGCCGCAGATACTCCCTTTGAAGATGAACGGTCGCCCGCGAAGACTAACGGCTGTATTTTAGTCTCTATTTTAGTCCTTTTTGCCTAAGAGTGTACGGTCTGAACAAACGTAGTCATGTTTACGGTCTGAACAAACACTATGTTTGTTCAGACCTGGAGGGAAATTTGGTAAATTTCCCACAGCCATACCTTCCCAATATTCAGATATGCGTTATAGGAAAAGTGCACTCAAGAGGAGGAGGCGACGGAGGAGGAGAAAACTTAATTTAACAGTAAAATCGAGCTGATTAGTGGGCCGGGTCCTCATTCCAGGACAAGAATAGAACGCCATCCCGAGTAGACCAGGATTTGTTCTTTATGGCTGGAAGGGGTGGAAAACAATAGAGCTGCTTGGATGTATTCATCGGTTTCGATTCTTGTAATATATGCACGTATACTGTTTATTGCGTTATTGCGTTCGTTAGGAAGTATATCACACCTTCAGCCCAGTAATCACGGCATAATTGTTTGGGTTGAGAGTCAGTTCGTTTTGATAAAGATGGTTACGGTAGAATTTCGGGAGCACAAAAGCCGCCTTCGAGTACTCTGGACAGCGTACGTTGTCTGGAGCGCGATCACGATGGCGTAGCACAAACCTTCTCATTCTATTTGCATGTGAATAAACCACGTACGCTGCGGATATGCACCTTCTTGCACGCAGCCATAACGAAATCCACTTTGGGAAGAAGGGAATGTATGCCATACAGCCTGAAGAAAATATCCACACTGTATTTGTGAGCCTCCCAAACATCCCCAAACCTACTAATAATGCGTTTGTGATGCCGCAGAAAAATTAATGCGTTGGACACAGAAAACAAAAACAATCACGTGATAAAAGTCAACAACGAAAGAAATAGAAGACAGCCGCTTATTTCCTGCTGTTCAAGGGGCGTGTAGGGGCCTGCGGCTTGGTACGTAGCATTAGACTGTTGAGTCTCCATAAGAGCATCTCAAAAATACTGTAGCGAATGCTTATCGAGGAGCTCTGAGCGCTGAACCTCACGAATAAGCTAGAAAGGACGAGTTCCACACGATCTTCTGACCGATGCTCTGAAGAAAGCTGTTCTCTCGCTCCTCGTGCGTTGCAAACTTGTGGGGGATACAGCTTGAAACGATTCAGATGTGTCAGAAGCTGGTAAAAATAACTCAAATACTATAAATACGCTTTTTAATGCACTAAAACATCCAAGCGGGCGATCTCTAGCACAGGCACTGCTGTACCTCACGAGCGGAGTGTAGCAGACGACAGCGGCGCGAGTCCCTAAGCCGACGTCAGACCCAGGGGGCGCCACTCAAACATCTCACCGCCAATGCTCTGAGCTGTTTCCTGCTTTGTGCTCAGTTACTCTTAATTATACCGTTTCTTTTTTTTTTTTCTGTTTGTGTGAGGTAAAGGCCTCTGGGGATAATACTTGCAACGCTGCAAAGAGTAGATCTTAAACAAAGAAAACCTGAAACGTTCCCCGCCGCGATGTGAACCCGAAGTGGACAGGAGGCAGGCAATCGAGCCCAATTCTCCCGCGCCTTGTGTTACTTAAACGCGTTTTTTTCCCTAACAGTACCGGCGCAATCAGCTGAAGGGGCTGGTAACGATGTCACGCGGAAGGAAGGTGAAAGCGCCATACGTGACTCGGCCGAGAAGGAACAGTTCGAGCTCGGAGACCCGTCTGTTTCCTATTTCCCGATAAGCCCGTTCTTCCCGCCTTTGCTAAGTAACATGGATTGGAGGAGGGGAAAGAGAGACCAGTACTTGCGGAGAGAAGAAGTTCACCAGAACTTCACTGGAACTCAAAGCACAAACACGTTTCGCGCCAGGCCGTGCCTATTCCCTATTGCTCGCTTGTTTGTGTTGCTTTACAAAGCCACCAGAAGGGGATGGCTTAGCGGAGGGAGTAAGCAAACAGCGAGAAATCGGGAAAGCGTATGCTAAGGGGAACACTTTCGCCTGGAGTGCAATCAAGAGAACTTTCTTTGCTCCCCAACCTCCTTCTCCTCTTGCCGATTTTTTCCCCCTCTCTTTTTCTTCGTAGCTGGCAGATCGAATCGCTACGATGCGGCGGCCACCCGAAGCGAGTGATTAAATTAGCTCAGAGACGCGGTCCCAATCTTCGACTTCGCTACGCCAAATATAGTCGCCGTTGGGAGGCGGCTCTCCCCATATTTCCCAATTCTCCCCCCTTTCTTTTTATTTCGCGGAAACTCTCCAGACTTGGCCTCGTCTCGTCTCGTCCTGTCTTGTTTCCGAACGCCACTGGCTACTAGATTGGCTCCCTCAGGGCCCCGTTCTCTCCCCTGCCATCCACCCTTCTACGTATTAGACGTGCTTCATCCTCTCGTGTCACTTTGTATACGTTTTTGTTCTTGTTACCCCGCTGGCAAGACGTGCGAATTAGCTGTTCACCGCGCTTCCGATTACGCTTGAGCGTCCGAGGATGCGCCGGCGCGGCTCGTCTTATTATTGGCTTCGTTTGGCTCGCCTTGGATTGCCGCGAAACCCCCGTCTTCTCTCTGCTTGCAAGCCGGTCGCGCGAAGGATGCGGACGATGACCGTGCCCTTGTTCGATCAGCTCCCTACTTGTTCGGACAGAAGCCTCCCTCTTCCCTCCCCCTCTCTCTATCTCTCTCATCTTTTATGTTGTTTCTAGTTTCTTTTTCTCTGTTTCCAAGAAGCGAGACGGATTGACATCTCGGAGGACGGTTGCTTGATCCCAACACGGCTTGCGTTTATTCGTATCTTTATCTATACAGAACGACGGTTGCGCAGCGTGCTGTTTGCTTCATCCCGACATGTTGCCGGTCGGAGGACCCTTGAGGCGTCTCGTTATACTTTGTTCCGTGCTGCTTCGCTCGTTCGTCCCGATTCGCCCCTTGTCGAGTTTTCCTGTTTATCAGCTGTTCGCTAGAGACGCGTAGGTTCCCCAGAAACGACAGCCCGCATTCCGGTCGGAGTGGGTTCACGTGAAGGGTGGGGACGCCGAAGAAAATAAAAACACGAACAAAAACTTACTCTTCCTTTCGACATTTTTTCTAATAAGCTTCGACTGAGAAGGCTGAATGAAATGTACGACAACAAATATGAGTTAAACACCGCGGAATAACGGCGTTAAAAGTTGAAACGCGACCACCGACGGTCCGCTTTTTTTTTTCACCACCTAAACATGCGAAAACGGTTTAAGCAGCCATGAAGACAATATACAACTTTCTTCAATTTGAAATAACTAGCCTGTGGTGACTCACTCAGCGCCATTCGAGCCACGAAAGACGCTTCTTAAATCGAAACGAGAAACGCGAAAAGTATCAAACGTTTAAAATGCCGCGCAACAGTGACGTAATATATGCAGCAGTGACGTATTATAAGCCACCACTAAAACATAGTTATCAGTATTAGCTACACGTTAACAATCAAATGATACAATCTAACGGAACTACAATAGAGGCTCCAATACAATCTCGCAGCAATGTTTTTTTTTTTTTTTTGGTTTGGGTAGGCGCCCGCCAGTAGCACGAGCAAGCTTCTGTGACGTCATAAAAAAATTCCAGAGGTGGCTGGCGAGTCACCGCTGGTTCCTGTTTTAAAATCTTGATTGTTTGTTTAGCGGTAAAAATGGCGTCATCGGGACAAAGCACTCCTTCTGACGAACAGAACTTGTATTTTGTCCTCAGTCGCACAATTGCGTTTGGGTCACGAACTATCGCAATAATAGTGACTCTCCTGCTCTTTAATGTTCGTCTGTTAGACTGGTTAGTCATCAACGTTCCCCCGGACCAGATTGGTAGGGCGGCTGTTGGTGCTTATCTGACTCCCCTGTGTGGCAGACGACAGACCCAGGCTATCTCGCACGCAAATTGCGTCCTCGTGAAAGCAAACCTCGTCTCCACTTGGGCTCATAAGCAGCTTCCTTCTTATCCACACTCGCCTTCTTCTATTTCTTAACGCGTCTCGCGTCTTTGTTGGTAACCCTAGACTGTCGCAGCGTTTCCAGCTCGTTTTCCGAGTACTGCAGACTAGAAAGGCCGCTCGGTTATCGCGTACGCGAAAGAGAAAAAGAAACAGATCTATTTAAACCAGCCCACAGGCGTGTCGTCTTGAAACCTTCTCACGGCTCGTCGTCACCACATCAGCGGGGGGCTCCGACCACAAATTAACCAATTATACAATGTACTACGACAGCCCAGTAGAAAAAAAAAAAAAAAAAAAGATGCGACGAAGTGTAGCTAGAATTATAAAGGACCTCGTATGCACCCGGCAGTGCAGACGATCGTCTGTCCGGGCGGGCCTAGCAGACGACACAACGCGGGTGGCCGCGGCGGCTTCCCGCCGGAGCACGTTTCCAGCTGACGTCACGCAACAACCTCCAGCCATTAGCGAATATTGGGCGCTTCCTGTGTCTTCTGCAAAGCGCCGGTCGCCCGCTGTGCGGTGACGGCGTCTGCTCTACTACCGCGCGTTCCTTCTGGCGCCGTCCTTTTAACGCGCCGGTCGGCTCCCGCCTGTTGGAGAAAGTGTTGCCAATTGGCGCCAATTTGTCGCCGCCGCTTTATGCGCTGGGCGCGGTTGTCTGAGAAGCCCCGACGCGTTTGCGTAATGCGTGCAGGTCGCATACCAGTCCGCGGAAGACTAAAACCCCTAGCCAAAAAGCCCACTATTAAGGGCGATAGTTTTTCTCGGGCTAACCAGACGGGAGAATTTTGGTTTGTCTGTCTGTCCGTCTGTGTCT
>NW_027526385.1:17522415-17667953 GCF_048455015.1 Haemaphysalis longicornis
GCGTGCAGGTCGCATACCAGTCCGAGGAAGACTAAAACCCCCATAGCCAAAAGAGCCCACTATTACGGGCAAACCAGACGGGAGAATTTCGGTTTGTCTGTCTGTCTGTCCGTCGGTGTCTGTTGCCGCCCGGTCGAAAAATTGGCCTTGTATCTGTCTGCTTTGCTGCAAATAAACGCGGAAAATTGAATTTAGCAAACCTCTACTCAATTTATCATGGCAGGAGCGTGAGGGGTGGGAGGGGAAGAGAGGGGGAAGGGAGAGTGTTACGTGGCAGGAGAGGCAAAAGACAATCGTCTTTCGACGACATTCCTGGCAATGCAAGCAGATACGCGGCCAATTATAGTACATCTTGGTTTACTTGGCGTAAATCGTTCGACGAAATTCCCGCCCCGCTTTCTGGCTCCGATTGGAAACTTGCCTTCGGGGTGGGCCCGTCAGCTTGTTGAGCGCAACCACCCCGCTGACCAAATGGTCGTGAGGGCTGCTTTTTTATCGCTATTATTATTAGTAGTATTACCATTCCAATCGAAGCCCGGTTTGACGAAGTATTCAGAAATGATCAACACGTCGTAAAATCGAGGAACGCCACTCGTTCCGAGTGAGTGACAAATTTATCGCCCCGCGTATACGGTTCGTAAACAAGGGCGTTACGCGCAACGAATGACAGCCTCCACCTTCGGGGAACCAATAAATCGCCCGGGAGGTCAAGGCCACCTACGACCTCGCTTGGCTGTCGGCACACGGTCTCTCGGGTTCAGCGGGCGCCGTCTCCGCCGAAGACCGTTGTGCACTTCTAGCTTGTCCTGACACACGATACTGCAGGGTCTACATAAAGCCCGTTTTCTCCGGAACCTAAGGGAAGGGGTTTCGTGAAAAGTCGCTCCTGGTGCGAATTCGGACGGAAACCGGTTTTCTGGGAGAACGGAACGAATTTCTTCCGTTGAGGATCCAAACAGAAAGGTTCCCGTCGGGAGTCGCTCCTGACGCGAATTCGGATGGGAGAACGGAAGACGTTCCGTTGTGGTTCGTTTTTGCAGTACGGACCCAACCAAATGGAAGAAGGGGTACTACGCAACGACAGCCTGATCGACGGGCACTGTGGCTCGGCCGCTTGGTTTCACTGCGGCTGCAGACGCAGCGAAAACGACATTGCAAATGTGTACACGTGTTTTTAGCCACCACACAGGCGTACCCTTTACTGCGATGTGCCTCAGCGGCCCAGAAAAACAGATCATCTGTTTCTATGCACACCAATTCGGGCATGCTCTCACTCTCTCTCCATTCCGCGCTTGGACAAATAATGGCCTCGTGGCCGGATATCGTGTTGCTACCGTACGAGCACGCAGGCCGGACGAGTCTTCGCAGGCCAGCTGAGACGCCCGTGTCCCTTCCCAGCCGATAAGGGACTGCGCCACTGAACACTGGCAACAGACGACCACCGCGCCCCACATGCACGATGCGCAAGGACGTGTGCAGCTCGCTCATCCATGCGAGCAGGCGTCAGTCACGGATGCATTTGCAAGTCCAAGCGCGCATCCTCGTCGCCTCGAACGGAAAGGACACGCGCTCGCCAAGAAAAGAGAAAAGCGCCGAATCGAAGACATGCGCGGCCTCGGTGTGGCGGAGAACGGGATGCTACGCGAAGGAGGAGGAGGTCGAGCGACGGAAAGGAAGATAAAACGGAAGTGTTGGCAGCACACGAGATGGGGGGCAGAAAGATTGATGACCAACACATTCGCCTGCGACGACACCATGCCTCACGTGTCCCCGGCGCGTAGAGAAGCTCGGCTGCAACCCGTCGTCGACAGTGCTTCATCTCTCGAAAGGAAGTCGTTTCGCGCTCGCCTCAGCAGGCCTGCCTGCGCACGAATCGCAAGGCAACGGCAAACAGTCCAGGAGAAAATTACTTGCCACCAAGTTTCCCTACGCCATCCCTCCATCGAGTTATCGGCTTCCTCCTATTTCTAGTGTCGTCAATAGATGTTTACTCTCTCTCTCTCTCTCTCTCTCTCTCTCTCTCTCTCTCTCTCTCTCTCTCTCTCTCTCTCTCTCTCTCTCTCTCTCTCTCTCTCTCTCTTCTCTCTCTCTCTCTCTCTCTCTCTCTCTCTCTGTAGCCCGCCGCTTGTCTGTTCTCCACATACCACGCCTAATCCAACGCCACCTCTTCTCTTAATTTGCGCTAGGATATGTTTTTTCCATACAAGTGTGTTCTATTCCAAAGCGTTTGCTCCTATCACCATTATTTCCTTAAATCGTTAAAGGGACCCTGCAACACTTTTTTAAACTTCCTTCCAAATCCAAGATGCTTTCAGAGCGTAGTCAACAAGCACAGTCAGCAGATAGGATAGGGGGTCACGGAGTACCTCAGCCAAAAATCCCTGCTCTATGCCCATCAGATAACTTAGAAACTTGCTCAAAAGAATTTTCTCCCTTTCCCAGCCTTGGCGTTCTTCGAGCGCTGGAATTACGTCATTGCAACAGTGTAGCCACTATTGGCCGGCTTCCTTTAAGTTGCAGCAATCAATGAATTCGATAGCCACTTTTAAAAATAAAGTCACAAAACAAAAGCAGAAACGGAAAGCGTATCTCGTGCGAAGAGCAAATCGCGCAGTGCCGCTCCGTGCTGGCGAAAACTACAGCTCTCGCAATGCTTCCAGACGCGAAGGAAAGAGTGAGAGCGTTTACCGGAAGTGTTGCAGGGTGTTCTTCCGAGTGTTCTACCGGTGAGTCATCACCGGAAGCACGCATTGGTTGTACGCCTTTCTCCTTAGTGTACACACCTTTATTCGTCCAACCTCTCTCAGCGTTTCATTACCCGAGAGAGTGGGATGACTGCTTCCGCATATATATTTGACGTTACTTTCGACCTCTCCATATTTTGAAACTCCACAACTAATCTCTCAATAGTTCCTGAGGCATCCTATTGCACGTGATTTCCCATACCACCGAACAAGGTGATGTCATTCGCCAAGTGGCTGAAATATTCTCCATTTACGCACTAAGCGACTTGAAAGGAAACTTAGATTTGCCCAACCGGCTATGTTAAGAAGATAACAAAAAGCTGCGTGGATTAGGGAACTGACTGGTCCGAAGACATTCTAGCTAAAATTAAGCGAATAAAACGCATGGGCATGGGCGGTCACGTCATGCACATGGGGGACAACATGTGCGACATCGGAGGCGCTACCAACAGACCGCAAACGCAATAGAGGTCGGTCAAGGGCTCGATAGGGGGGTGAGCTGCGAAAATTAGGGGGAAAGGATGTGCTCGGCTATATACGCCGTTGAAATCTTTGGTAGACGCCATCGTCGTGCGGTGGACACAAACAGGATGACGATGCTGATGATTATGACGATGATCCGTATCCCTGACTTCTCCGAGTTAAAGTTACTTCTGAGTACCGCAATTTAGACATACTGTGAACAATCTCGGTGAGATGGTGTCCCTTTGTCTCAGGCTTTTTCTAATAAAGAACTCCCCACCTTGCTTACAAAGGTTCACGTGCCCATACCTTCCTTGTACGTTCTCCAGGGGCATTATGCAGGTCTCGTGTGCTCCCTGGTCTCTCAATGCTTCCATCAATGCGACGGCGTCTACTGATAAAAATGTTTTATAGGTCTATAAATGTCATGTAAAACATATATGCGCGTGCACAAAAGATTGCGTGTGTAGTTTGTGGTGCGGTGGATTTACTTAGGACGACGACGACGACGACGACGACGACGATGGTGGTGGTGGTGGTGGTGGCGGTGGCTTCGACGGTTTTCATTTTTCCGGCCTGGTAAAGCGCCCAAAAGCAGGCTGGACACAGAAAGAAACAGTGTGGAGTGGCTAACAGCACTTCTAAAGTGCAAACTAAAATGCATCGGATGTAAATAAAGCAGAGTATGTTACACTGGCTAAGTGAGTGCATACGCGATGCTCATAGTTTGCGATGTTCGTAGTTGGTTGCATTCAGTTGACGACGATGATGGTGATTATGATAAAAGTCGCGGTGCTGCAGAGAGCGACATTCAAATCCGCCTACAAAAGATAATTGAATGCACCGAATCACAGAGATGGTTAAAATGGGTAAAAATTGGCGCGCTCTGTTCCGTTCCAGAAATGCGCAGGAGCGCTTGCGCTTTATTTTCCCTGCGTGGAAGCGTGATAGTCATAAAAATTTCGGAACACGTTACAGGGAGAGGTTTTACTCCCTGTCGTCGAAACGTGCGTGCCATTTATCGACCCTACTCGCGCGCAAAACAACAACAAAGAAGAAACGAACACATAAAACGTTGACACGTCTTGCACATGCACGCCCGGCATCCGTACTTCCTACACTTCCACGGCGCGCGGATCGCTACAGGGTGGTACTGGCGCGCACAGCGTCTCGAGAATTCATTCATTTTGTCTATTTATTTCTGCGCTCGACGACTGCGAGCTCGGAGGAACCCGAGGTGTATGCGTCTCCTTTTATTTTTGCTATCTCTTCGAGCCCCGCATTTTATGGTAAGCGTGGTGGATGTTGCGCCCGTCTTTCCAAGTCCGGTCACACGTATACGCTTTTACGCATCGCTCGGTTCAGGCCCTCGCGCATGCGCAGTGCGGCGCGTGCCTGCCAGCACGACCGATTTTCTGCCGCAGCATACTTCTCTTTTTTGTCTCTGCTGTACATCTCCGCGTCGTCTAAGGCGGCGGGGCTGGGCCCTGATGTTAATCGCTGACGTAGCGGTTCCCCGTTGAGGTAAGAAGGTGCGGTTACGCTCTGCTTTGCTCAGGTTGCTGCGGAAAATGCGGATATGCGCTCGCGAAATTACGGCCGACCACGACGATAAGGCGTCGCCGTTTCGTTTATTTGTTTACTTTTCTTCGCTCACCACTGCAGCAAGCGTTGGCTGCGTGCCGACGGTGGGAGGGCTCGAAATCTTCGAAGACAACGCGGGAGCTTTTTATAGCCAGAATAAAGAGACGCTGTCGTTGGCTCATTTTTTTTTTTTTGTGACAACCTGCAACGAGTTAATTACCGCCCAACTTTTGATTCTAATCAGATGGGAGTCCCGATACCTCTGTACTGCTGATCATCACCTCGGGACAAAAACCAGGAAAAACGCATACGTTAGTAGAACGTGTAATTTATTAGTTTATTTTGCGCTGTTTTTAAGTGCAGAGCACTTTAGGTGCTCGCCTTGTCGTCGTAGCTCGCTCGCTGGACCCAAGCAGAGCCACACGGCGTTTCGTCGTAGCGGCTGTCGTCGCGGCGTAACCCAGAGGCTTCGAAAGCCAAGCGGTTTAATAGTCATTACCGTTCGAAACTCGTAACCCGCTGGCGCTTGTCATTCATCTCCACATTGTTTAGCGCAACGAAAACTGCAGGTACATTTTAGGCAAAATATACGCAATTAACCGGCAGCGCCCGCGTTCATTAACTTCATTTAGTTAGGAACGCTCGTTGGGTTGGTTTTTGGCAGTGCAAAAAAAAAAAAAATGGCAGTGCAACGCCGGCACGTGCGGGAGGAAAAGCACGCACCAAAAGAACAGGACTCCCGCTGGCACTGTTTCAGGCAGGGGGCGCGCGAGCACTGCGAGGGCGGGAAATTTGAATTGCATTGGGTGGTAGCAGTGAGCGGATAGCGGCGCTACAGCCCATTATGGCGAATCACTACTCTGCACTTCCGACAGCTTTCACATTGAGTGGAACGGCTTTAATTTTGCACAAAGACGACAAGGAAGGTACGATGCACATATTAGACAAATAAATAAATAATAAATTAGACAAATAATGCAAGGGGATAGTAAATAATAATAATATAACAACTAAATTAATTTAATGCAATAATAACAATTGTCCTTGGGACGGGGGAACTGCACTGATCTATTTAAAATCCGGGTGCGGATGCAGACCGATGAGAGTGAGTGAGTGAGTGAGTGAGTAAGTGAGTGAGTGAGTGAGTGAGTGAGTGAGTGAGTGAGTGAGTGAGTGAGTGAGTGAGTGAGTGAATGCGCGTGCGTGCGTGCCTACATCTGTCTGTTATCGCACAGACAAGCATTCCTTTCTTCGCCAAAACTGATCGTAGCAACGGAATGCCGGCCCCCTTTGTACCTTCGCTCCCGCACGGGAACGACGGGAGAACGCGGCGGCGTTCGCAAATAGACGGGCGCGCATTGGGGAAGGCTTCGTGATCCGGGGCGATGCAAACTGCACGTGCGCGTTCTCGGCGCATCTTTAATTGACTGCATTGATCCATCGATCGGAACTGGGGCGCGCATCATTAGCCGCGGCGGAAGAGGGTATCCGCAGCACCCTCGCCCGATCTGCCAGCTTCGGCAGAGGTTGATAAAGGTCGGCCGTGACGTGACGCACGGGGAGATAGATCGAAGATGCCGTGCCTTCTT
The DNA here is from genome assembly GCF_048455015.1 of Haemaphysalis longicornis. Classification (NCBI taxonomy): domain Eukaryota; kingdom Metazoa; phylum Arthropoda; class Arachnida; order Ixodida; family Ixodidae; genus Haemaphysalis; species Haemaphysalis longicornis. The sequence goes on from NW_027526385.1 coordinate 17,528,795, forward strand.
CGCGCGAGACGGGGCCGTTTTATTAAACGGGGGGGGGGCGCTGGATTCGGCCGCCAAATCGAAACTGACGGGGCTGCCGTGGAAATGTGGTATGGGAAATAGCAGGAGTTGCCGTGGTTGCCTCGCGATTTATTATTATAGCCCCGCAAAGGAACTCATAATTTGATTGGGTTAATTCTGCAATGAGGACAGGTTTCTAAGCGAACGTTGCACATACATGGCGAGGGTTTCGTGCACTTTTCACTATCGAGGCTGCACGTGTCTTCGAGGCGCAAGGCGTTGCAAAACGGACGCGGTCCCGGTATGTGTGCGGTTACCGCCGAAGTCGCACGCGTTCAAAATTTCGGTTTGCACGTTAACGTGCGCCAAAAGTACCCAGGTGCTCAAATTAATACAGAGGAGCAGTCCACTACGGCGCACCTCATCGCCTGTGTAGCGTCGGAGCGTTAAAACAGCATAATCAATCAATCAATCAATCAATTAATCGATCGATTGGAGTGGATTAGTTATCAATGGGCACCATTCTCAAGACCAGTACAGTCACAACAAAAGTGTGTGCGCATTTCCTAGCAATGGCCGCCATTAACAGTCAAGAAATAAAATCTGCTCGCATACTTTTCATCTACATTATGTGTCACCTCCGTGTCGTGTGCTAAAAGCTTCGCTGGTATCCACCTTCATAGAGTGACATGGCTCAATTTTTCTTTTTGTAGTCTGGAAGTTCGTTCTGTAGACGTCTCTGGGTTTCTAAAGCTCGAATAGGTGCGAGAGGGCTGTGGACCACGGCGCGCACGTGCTACTCCACAAGCATTGGGAATGCACCAATTCTGCAGGTACAATAAACCCTTGTCACAACGAAGCCCTCTATACAGAAAATTTAGTGGCTTCGTTATAAGCGGTAGTTCGTTTAAAACGGAGACGGCGTACTCTTAATCCACTGCAGTGGCGGCTGTGAGACACTTTCGTTATAAGGTTACAAAGCAATTTCGTTGTAACGGGCGTTTGCTGTGTAGAGAACAGCACGGCGGTATAATGGCGAAGTCGAGAACGCGAAAACGGGAAAAGGGTGTGTAGGTGTGTAGTGTGGCGTCGCGAACGAGGTGGCCGGTTCGATTCCCGGCAGTGTGGAACGTAATCTGCACGCAGACAAAACACGGAAACGCGCGTGCTGCGTTGGAGGTAACACTGAAGCCAGGCGCGAACTTTTCGGCGCCTGAAACGTCCAAAGTTGAGTTCAAAAATTCAGTCGGCGACAAGAGTAAGCTGGAGTTGAGAGTAAATTTACTCAACCTGGAGGATTGACTTTGAGAGCGCGATTTACTGCCGTATGCACAACGGCCCCGGCGCGGCTACGTACGTACGCACACGCGCATCACGGACGCCGCGGCGTGGTTGGTGACACATTCGTTCGGCGGCGCGCGCTATTCCCACTCCCGCGCTCGGCATTGTCCTGTCCCATGCCCCCCCACTGTTCCGTTATTAGCGTGCTCATTGTCGTCGCCGCTTCCTACGGCCTTCCAGCCCTCCGGGCTCGGGACTGCGGCCCGTCCCTTGCAGGTGCGCCCGTTAGCAACGCAATTACCGAGGCCGCTGGACGCGGCCCGTAGTACATGTGGTACACAGAGCCGCGTGACGGATTAACGGAATCGGGAGGCGGCTTTCTTGACGCAAGGACGAGCCGTTTGACGTCGGTGGAGATTCATTATCGCTGGTGACTTTTTTTTTTTTTTCAAAATGCGTCACCACGCACACTGTGGGGAAGAGAACGACACCGCTGACTTGCGACTGGAAGACGGCAGCTTAAGTATAAGTATTAATAGCTCACGCGTGGTTAAGGCGAAAACTATACGTTATAATGCGGTGCTCATATAATAATAAAAAAGGGCTTACAAGATGAAATAAGATGATTCAAGGCGTCTTGCTAGAAGCTTAATTATTCTACGTTTCGAGATAGCTCCTTTCCCGACTGCTGCAGCTATAGCCCCGTTCTAAATAGCGCGAATACGCAGCTGCGGCGGCGCTCGTGATCTCGAATCAAATCGCACGACAATAAACCGCTAAGACGGCTCTAACAGTAACGCCGACTTTCACCTAATTTTGATAATTACGTAGTTCACAGTTAAGTTGTAGTTGTGTAATTCCCATCTGCTGTCAATGCATACGGGCTTCGACGGGAGGGAAACGGGACATGTTTAACCGCTAGAGTAAAACTCTAGTCCTTCCAACTTTTAGTTCAGGTAATTAACTAGGGGGTACGTTCAATCGCAGATTACGAACAAAGGTGTTCTGTTCCATGCGTAGATGCGCCTGTTCCATGCGTAGATGCGCCGACTGACGTAAAACACAGCCCAGCCCCGCTGCTAGCCCTTCACAGAGAGAAACAACTGATGAATTTGTTTTTTAAAGCGAAGCTTTTAGTATTCTCACTGATGGCGTCTGCGACGCAAAAACGCCAGTGAAAGAAAAAAAAAACGCTTACTGTGACCGGAATCGAACTTGGGTACCTCGCGTTATGAAGGCGGCGTCTATCCGATTGCTACATTTCGACTTTTGTTTTCCCTTTAATGCATGGAAAATTTAGGCACACTCACATCCATACGTAATGACTAAAAGACAATACAACGGCTAGCAGGCATCGATAGAGAATCACAAATCCAACTGCGTCTTGCGTCCTTCCAAAGTCAGGCAAGCAGATACAGGCACCCAAAAGATTCAACCAGACCGGTGGATCATTCTGCGCCGCATGAACACTCCTCACCAACGCAGCCAGCTCACGATAAATGGGATTAGTAGTCCTGGGGGATTCCGCATGCCTGTCAGTCATGCGGCACTGCAACAAGCTGTACAAACCCAGCACTACAAAAACGTCATAAGGCACCCGATTAACATCATGAAAAGGCAGGAACCGAACGGTGTAAGGAGAAATTTCAATGTCCTTCTCGAGGGTCCGCTGCAAAACGTCCCAGAAGAACGCCGCGTCACGGCACAACACAATGATCAATTGTCTCTGGTTGATTGCATAGGCGACAATTGTCCAACCGAGGAATAGACGTTCCCTTTTCACGCAGCCACGTCTCAACTGGGAGTGTGGAAGAACGAAGCTTGAAGAAAAACGTTTTTGCATTAGGCGGAACACGCATACTCATTACACGTTTTAAACCACTGCTGGTCGAAGCGGTTTGGGAAACTTATACCCCTGTCACACGGGCACTTTCAATCGCGATTGGAGTGAATCGCGATCGAGTTTTCGAGCGCGCTCGGCGTACTGCCGCTGCTACACGGCACGTTTCAAGCGCGATTGAGAAGTTGCACGGGTTGCGCTTGTGTTCGCCAGATGGCGCTAACCATGTACTTGCGGCCGGCGTCTGGTAACTTCGCGCGGTCGTAGGTATACGTAACTATGTAAATATTACCTCACGCTTATTTGAGTCAAGTTATTTGACACAATTTGTGGTGTTAGTTGAAGTTGTCACATTCGGTGCCATTACTGAGCGGGGACGAGAGTATCGCCGCTTTCGTTCGATCGCGCTTGGAAGCCTCGATCGCGCTTGAGAAACCAGGATTGAGTTCGAGCGGGATCGAACTCGATCGCGATTGAAACTGCCGTGTAGCAGGTGTCCGATCCGGATTGAGCTCGATCCGGATCGACTCAATCGCGATTGAAAGTGCCCGTGTGACAGGGGTATTAGACAACCAAAGAATCCGTCACGAGAAATCTTCGCATTCAACCATCGTCGCTGTTTGACGGACGGGTGCATGATTTTTTTAGATGCGACGCTCAGAGCATCTCTTGTCGGCGGCCCTGTCCTTCCTGCGTGCGTCCGTTGTTGTCCGCGTGCGTCCGTTGTTGTCCGCAGCCACTCTCCCCCTCTCCTCTCCGATAGCGAACACTCTCTCGCGGGGGGCATTGGATTGGATTCGATTGGCTTGGCTTGGCTTGGCTTGACTTGACTTGGTTTGGATTGGATGTGGATTGGATTAAAGTGGATTGTGTTGCGTCATAGCCGCGGCACTCTCTCTCTCCGCGGTCTCCTCTCCTTCGGGCGCGCTGCGCATATAAACGGTGTGCCGCTCTCCGGCGGCCTTTCGGTCGACGGTTGCTCTCCGCTGGCGCTTGAACCCCCCTCAGCGTCGCATCACACCAGGGTTCCCGCGAGGGGAGGTGGGCGTAATTTTTGTGCATGAGGCATATACGGCTTTTGCCGCAATTATTCTCTCATTAGCAACGCGTCTCCCTCTGCTGTTGAGGCCCACTCCAAGATATATCGTCGGATGATCAAAATCGTTACACCACACCTACAGCTAATCTGCGCCCAAGTCCCCTAACAGCGCTGGTCGCGGTAGTAGTAGTGGAGACAGGAGCCAACGGAGCGGCGACTGTTCTCTTTCAGTGCCTCGTCTCCCCCATTATGCACAAGCATCCCGGTGCTTGCGGCCCATTCGGCAGCCGTAACAAGGACTTATCGTACATACACATACAGCACCGGCCTTTCTTCCGAGCGAAGAGCACGCACTTACGTAGTCCCGTCCTTTGTTCTCGCGTAACGCCCAGGGGGTGCGCGCGCGGTAACAAGCCCGTGTACCGCACGCGTCTCGGCCGGTGCAAGAGCCCGGAGAACGAGCGCAAGGAGAAGGGGGAGAGCATCGCTGGACGACAACGAAGGCTGGCTACCGGCAATATGTGCAGGGACAATGGTGGAAACGGGCGGAAGAGAGCGGAGAAAGGCCGACACCAGTCGAAGAAGAGAAGAGGCAGACTGCAGATTGGAAGGAATGGAAAAAGAAATAAAAAAAGTAGCCGGCTAGATGCGAACACCGCCGCGGAGTATACCCTCTCCTTCCGATTGTCTCGAACATTATATTGTCAACGGCTGCCGTTTCTCGGAAACGCTGCGCTGAATCCGCTAATGTGTGCAAAAGAAAAGGCGGCGTATAGGTCGGGAGAGTTGCTGGGAGGGGAATCACGATTGCGCGAGTTTGCAGCCGCTTCGAGCGCAGGTGTGGTCCTTCACTGGCAAGGTCGAGTTAACGAGCGCCGTGCGTAATTGTCCTCTCTCGCTGTCAGCGCGTAGTGTTGCCCAACTGTTCACCGGCCCCGGCGACCTGATCGTCGTCTACGCCTTAAGGGGAGCAGCTGGGTCTTTGGGACCAAAAAATTGCCCAAAAAAGCATGTTTTTAGGTATCACTTTTCTCTTGATTTGCACAATTTTTTCTCCGGAAATTCCGCACGTGGAACAGTATCAGGTACTTATAAAAGCCGTAGAGGACCGATTTCAACAAAGAAATAATTATTTTCGATTGATTGATTGATTGATTGATTGATTGATTGTAGCGTTTAACGCGCCGACGCAACGCAGGCGATGAGGCGCGCCGTAGTGGAGGGCTCCGGATTAATTTTGACCACCTGGGGATCTTTATCGTGCGCCGAAATCTCGTACACACGGGCGTTTTTGCTTTTCGCCTCCATCAGAAAAGCGGCCGCCGCGGCCGGGAATCGAACAATAATTATTTTCACATAATTCCCCACTTTTTCGCCACGAGTGGTATGGCAGTGATACAAACTTCTCGAGAGGTACATCCCAGCATGTAGTGCAGCTACGAAGATCATTTCTTTTGCACTGTGAAGCTGAATGTTTAAACCATGCGATATGGGAAGCAGGTTTTGCATTTTGTGTTTCAGTAGTTGTTTAATTAGCATTATTGTAAATTGGTTAGCAGGGGTAGTTCAAACTTAGAAGTTAGAATTAATGTAAACGTGTATGGTGCAAAACGAAAAAAAAAAGTTTCCGATATTTCCTTCTACACAACTTCTGGTATCTATTTATGTCTTGCTGGTAGTCTTTTGTTGAATAGTTTTTTTTTTCATTGTTCTCAAGAACGATCAAATAATTTTTTTTAATTAACTCTGAAACTAGTGATCTCACATCAAAACTTATTAGATATTTGAAATCAGCTAAAATAACTGAACAAGCCCATGAAGTTTCGTCAAACTTGGTTGGAAAGCAAAAAAAAAAAAAAAGTGTGCCCCCTTAAGAGAATCGGCCGAAACTTGTGGATAAACCGTCCTAAATCGGTTCGAAAATCCAAATGGATCTTTCCCACGGTCCGCAGACGTGCAGACGGCGACCAATGCGGAAACAATGGCCGCCACTGTCAGCGAAGCCGCTCGAGTTGCAGAGGCTCCAACGCGGCGGCGTGAAGGTGACACCTGGCACCACCATCGGCCGGGGCTCACAGCGGATGCATGCTTACGCCAGATCGGGAAATTTGCTGCCGCTATCCGAGGGGCCCACAGCGCGTTCGTCGTGCACACCGAGAACTGCTCGCTGCAAGACTGCAACGGTCGTTTCTAGTCAGAAGTCAACGGCAGCGGAGCGCCGTTTGAACAGCGTTGTTTGGAACGGCTGAAAGCAACCACGGTGTCGCTGTTTACCGCAGGCCACTGGTTTTAACGGCCGTTTTGCATCGCAGCGTGAGAAGCGTGGTTATAGAGCTGCGTTCTGGCGACACGTTCACGCGAGACTTCGCGAACTCGGGTACCGGTGTGAGACACGACGTGAAAGTGACCGATGGTCGGTGGGAGTCAGAGACTACTATGCAGCACATGAATATAATAATGAAAATGAACCGGGAATGGACGCCTTGAAGTCAAGCAATCAGGACGAGAGGAAGGTTTATGGCGTTTTGAACGGGCGCTGCAATGTTTCTTTGCGCTCTGGTAGTGGTTTACCGGTGGAAGGTACAAATTACTCTATTCCAATGACGCCGGTGTTATTACACAACATTGTACTCCCGTTTCTCTCTTATTATATTTAAAATCGCAACATCTAAAACCTCACAACACCATACGTGTATGTCGAGAGACAGAGAGGGGGGGGAGAGAGAGCTATGTTCCGTTCTCTACGAGAGCTAAACACAACGGAGCCGCCGACTTCTTCCTTTGACTCGGAGCCGTAAACTTGGGCTACTTATTCCGTTCTCACCTCCAAGTTCGGTCCTTACAGATGAGAGCGAACGGAGATCGATCGTCACATTATATGATGCTTCTTGGCGGCTATTGGAAGAGGGGGACGGTCACCCCGGTCATTGCCGCAAACGTCCGGCAACCGAGGGACGGCAGCCGATGCGGGGACAGCAGCAAGCGACGTGCCCAATGTTCTAAGTGCCGTTTCGAATGCCGGGCTTACGGTGTACGCAGCATCGCTAGGCGACGGTCTTGGTCATACCATCGGCGAAGTGGCCCCCGGGGGATATCTCGATGCAAGACGCATCCGATTGGCAAACAGGGAGCACAAGTAAAGGTAATATACGACTGCTGGCACCGAGGCCTAGAGGCCAACGAGTACGTCCGCCCATTCCTCTTTCTCGGCTACGTCTCCGTTTCCTTGCCCCGGGCTCCTGACTCAGGAAGCAGTGGAGGCGTCTCACCGAGAACAAATGAAAGATAAGTCCTTCCTTCGCAGCGGTCAAGGGCCAATTTATGCTAGGAAACCGTGAGAGAGAACGATCTTTAATGAAGTCTGGCGATGTTGCTGACGTCAGTTGATGATGCGGCGAAGACGATGGCGATGGTGTTGAAGAACTTGATGCACACAGAGACGTTGAGACTAGGAAACTGCCTGCGCAACTCCCTGCGATCTGCTCAGTCCGAAAAGGCTAGAGGGGTAAAAGCAAAAGTTTGGCAGAGGAACGACCGCAACAAGTGACGGTGGACATTGATGGCTGATCAAAAAGTTGCCCAGCAAAGCTGCCTATAATTTCATCGCAGAATCATCGTCATCATCACCAGCCTGTCCGTGTCCACTGCAGGACAAAGCCCGGGCCTTTTTCGTGTTCACCCGACCTTCCGGGCCTGCGATGCCATAGTCCATTCTTTGCCTACGAACTTTCTGATTTCATCCCTCCACTGAATCTCCTCCTTAGTGACAACGCCGTTCCTCCTCTCTAGAAGGCCAATACCGCGTCACTGGATCCTCACTAACGGCAGGATGAGTGACGGATTGGGGAACGTGAAAACCTACAGTTCCTCCTTTCTTCAGCAGTGTAACCACAACCCTTCTTCCCCGGGAGGAACAGCCCAGTACTTCGCTGCCGTGACGAGGGATGACGGAATCGGGACACGATAGATTCTGGCATGACCTGCATATAGTTTTTTTTTCCCCAGGACTGCTGGAGACTGGAATTCTTTACCTCCTGACGTTTTAAAAGCAAAAGATTTTGCAGAAGCGTTACAGCGTTATCTTTTTTTTTTTTTTTTTTTCAAATTAATGTGTTCTGTCGCGTTGCTCTTGTAATACATGTGTACAAGATGCAGGGTACAATGAATTGTTTCTGATATATTTATTGCCTATGTTTTCTTTCGTACTCGTCTCATTCATATGTTTTGTATAGCCCCTCCTGCTTGGGTCAAAGTATCTGTAAATAAATAAACTAAAATAATAAGGTGGACGCCGTTCGAATGCGATACTACTGGATCTCGGGTCCTGATGGCATCTCCTGCTACGGTAGCGTGTGGCAACGCCCGTCTTCGGGTTGCCAGGGTGAAGGGACACAAATCGACGGAGGAGAACGAAACAGACGTCCATTTGCACGGCGAGATGATGGGAGTCGAGTGCAAAAACATAGGTACGGCTTTTTATGCCGCCTACGCAGCGCTGCCAGATTGGAAAGAGGTTGCGACACCAGTCCCTGGTCAAAATTTCGCTATTTTTAGCCAGCACTAAAATACTGTCTGATAACGCTATTCTGGCTCCTGCGTCTCTTCTGCGCATACAATTTGCCGAAGAAGAGTGTTTAAGATGCGCGTGTTCGTTGCTCGGCTCAAATTTTAAATGAAAATTCTTATTCATATATGTCGCAGTGCTAAATAAAAGAACACTTACCCAGTTTTCTATAGGCGTGGTAGCCTCACAGGAAGTTATCACGCTTCCGATCCTATAGGGTCGAACATAAAACATGGCGCAACGCATATTTCTCTCAGATTATGTGAGGTTAGAGCCCTTTGTTTTAAATACAAAATGTCACATTTGGGCTTTGATTACTTTCAAGAGGTAGAGAAAGCCAAAAATACTTATCGGCCACAATAAATACGCGTGCACTCCGTGGTGGGGGCCACTCGCGGTGCTCAGGAGCTGGAAAAGCTTCCATTCAAGCAAGGAAAACCATGGTTCTAAGCAGTAACACTCTTTTAGGGGGCGAAGCCCCTCAGGGGCTGGGGCTGTCGGCGTCTCATGTCGTCGTCATAACCGTCGTCTCATGTAGCCACGCTACTACAACACCGGAACACTCGTTTACGCCTCGCGCTGGAACCCTTCGCAACGCGTACTGAAAGAACACACCGGGACACTCGTTTTCCAACGCCTCGCGCTGGAGAGCTTCGTGCTTCAAAGACAATGGACTTTTACAGCAAAGCTGTACACCTCTACCCTCCAACGGTTTCATTTCCGAGGGCAAAAACGCCAAGGCGCCAAGAATACACTGGTACTCTGCAGGCTTCGCTCCTCCCCAGGTTTCACGGTAGTGGAGATGGCCCGGGATTTTTTTTTTTTCACTACTTTTCACCAGCTATCGTCAGGTGTAACCGCACTGGTAACACCAGTGTCCCCCAAATTTCGCAGATTTCCACTATCTGGCGCTGGCAACGCTGTGCCACCGTTCCCCAGGATTCCCCGGGTTTCCCCGAGGATTCCAAAGACGCAGTCCAAGTCGGTCCGCTCTACAACACGCGAACGAGTCCGCAGTCCACGAGCACTACAGGGGTATCAAATCGGCGATGCTGCCCGTCTCGTGAGCCCATCACAATGCTTCTTAGAGGCGGGATGCCGAGAACAAAATGGGAGCACGACTCAGTCGTGCGACGGGAGATACCTCCACGGCTTATCCGGAACGGTTCGTCACACTCCCAACCCTCACAGATAGCGAGGTCGAGATGCTCACGCACGAGCACAGGAGCTGACAAGAAAAGGGTTTGCACCTTGTTGATATCACATTCGTATCATTTAGATTTTGCACCACACACGTTTTCTGTCTGTAGGTACTGTGAAGAATTAAATCAGTTGATAGTTCGCACATCGTCCTGTCTCTCTGTGTGTTGTTCCTTTCCTGTTTAACTCTTAAAACAGCGCGATTCAGCAGCATCGACGACCAACTAGCCCCAGTTCTAGCCTTGCTCCTAATCAGCTGCAGCATCTAGTGGCGTAGACAAATATTTTTTCCGGCTGTTATACGCCACCTGCAAAAAAAAAATCCTAGAAGAAAAGATAGCCTGTGTGCAAACGTCATTTCATTAACTGATCTATTTTTATTTTTGTTTATACATATCAATACACTGATGCTGAGTTTGAACAGCGTGGACGAAAAAAAGGTCGAAATGTGGCGGGGATGAGCGGGGTAGAGACACTGAAACATCCTCTCTGGCTACACCACTGGTAGCGTCGTCCCTGTACAGGTAAGGAAGTGGGGATGCAGATTGGAACGTTTTCATCCATCAGCACTGAAAAGGAAGACGCGGCCACGACATTCCCCCTGGGTCAACGGCCCAGCGTGGAGACGACCTTCCACGGCCGCGCCAATCTTAACACTCCTCTCTCCCTCGCCAAGCAAGATGAAAATTCATTGAAGTTTCGAGACAAAATCAGCACTGTCGGACGTCAACGAATCGCCCTGCCCTTGTGTGCCTTGCGTAGAGAAATTTCCTCATTCGGGTTTCGCTCAATGCTTTCCGTTGTGCTGGTCGCGATGTACGGGTCGTTCCAGTGAAAGCACGTAAAAGCAACGGTTTTCTCCGCAACCCTGTCTTGATCGTGCCGCAATTAAGCTTCCAGTGACTCCATCTTAAGTTTATTATCCTTCCCCGCCTATTCTTTATGTTCTCAGCGCTTATCGAGAGAGTGAATGAATTTTTGAAGGGGGACGAATGCCCTGATGGTGAAGAAAGACGAGGGAAGAGGAGGGGCCGATGAAAGAGTCGTCGCAGTTCAAGGTTATAGGGTTCCTGCAATGTTCGAGAGCTAAAAAGTCCCTTGAAGTAATCTTGGTTACTCAGTAAGTATTTTAACAGTTCGAATGAAACCATTGCTTGAGATCAACATTCGTGTTCCCCCAGGAAAACCACTACGCTTGCGCTTCGTTTTCGCGTTGACTGCTCAAAATTCAACGAAACATCCGCCGCGGTTGCTCAGTGGCCAAAGCGTTGTGCTGCTGAGCACGAGGACGCGGGTTCGATTCCCGGCTGCGGCAGCCGCTTTTCTGATGGAGGCGAAAAGCAAAAACGCCCGTGTGCACGAGATTTCGGCGCACGCTAAAGATCCCCGAGTGGTCAAAATTAATCCGGAGCCCTCCACAACGGCGCGCCTCATCGCCTGCGTTGCGTCGGCGCGTTAAACCCGACAATCAATCAATCAAAATTAAACGAAACCTGGCCTTAACAAAAACTATTTAACAGACGCAGAAATTATCCCCCTAGCCGAGATCGGAGATTAAAAACGCAGAAATTATCCCCCTAGCCGAGATCGGAGATTAAAAACGACAGCTACCACAAGGTTTCTGAAAAAAACAAAGCGTCATTTAATCAGCGCGACCAAACGAGTATAATTTCCCCCAGTCCGCACGGCGGGTCAGTTAATACAATAGCTGGTGAACGAGGAGGGATTATGGGATACTTGAAACTGTGAATAATTAAGCGTACGCAGTAGTTTTCATTCGAGTATTCGCGTAGCGGACACCACACACACGAGGATGCGCTCAGCTTGCCGACGGACGCAGATGCAGGGCTCAACCGAAAAGCCAATCGCATTACCTTCCTCCCCGCCCATCTCAGATGGAAATGTGGAAAAGCAAAAATAATAACGTGTCTGTCCGGTGACGCAACGTGCTCGCGCGGTTCCCCGCGTTCTGACAGCCAAAACAAATAAAGTCGGAGGAGACGGGCGCTCCGTGCCTTGCGAGGAAGCCCGCCGATCGATTTTACGGGGGGAAAACAGAGACTCTCCTCTCGCCTTTCTCTTCCTTCTATTTATTTCCCGCCGCTGCTTTCGTCTTTGTTCTCCTCTCTCTCTCACTTTTTGTGGCAATCAATGACACGCCGTGCACGTAAGGCAACACGGAGAGCTTGAAAACTCCGCAAATGCCGAGCCGAAAGGCGCCCCCGACTGAATTCGACAGACGCGCCCAGAGAAAAAACGTCGCTTCGCAGATGTTCGCACGAAAAAAAAAAAAAAGCGACGGAAATGTTGAAAAACGAACTGAAAAAAAAAAAACGAGGTCGGATCGTAGGTGGGCGTTCCCCCCTTAAAAATGTCTTCTGCGGCGCGCACTGAAAACAGTCGAATTCAAACCCGGACAAGAGAGAAGAATTGCAAGACTCCCACAAGCAGCGAAAAAAGAACTGTTTTCACCTGCGCGTACATTTTATCTCAGCGCACACGACAAAGCGGAAACATCGCACGACCAGGCTTGCTCAGCGGTCAGCGGCGATGGTTTCCGAGACGACTACACACACAGACCCCGAACTTGACCCGACAGCTGAAAGCCCAGTTACACGACGTGGGCTAGGCCTAAGTTCGACGAGAGAGCGTACACTGCGCGCGAGTCCCTCAGCGTCGGAGCAGACGATAGCGTCGTTTGCGTCCCCGCCGTCACCTGCGCCCAGCGCCGTTCCCTTGGAAGCGCACTCTGAGCATAGCGCGGGCCGAGAGTGAATCCTTAGAGGGTACCGACGGCCAAAATGTTTTTCCACGCGGGCGCCGCTGCGGTGTGACAAAGAAGGATCGATGCCGCTTTTCGCGCCGCCGGAGAGTGGGCTTCCCCGGATAACACCGCCGTGAAAATGCATCAGCGCCCGTTCTCTCGCGCGCGTGGTCGCTCGGAGACGCGACCGACGGAAGCGACAAAGGAGGGAAATACGTGCGTAGCGCCTCCGATTTCTTGCGCGTACGGGGAGACCGTGCAAGTCGCGTCAAAAAGGTCGCCGCGCGCGAGATGCGTTCGTGGCAGCAGGCCGTGGTGGTGCTCGATCGGCGCTTACCTTGTGGTCGATGCCGAGAGCTGCCTCGTAGGAGACGATGTCCGCACCGTTGTAGTAGCCTCCTCCGTCGGCCTGCGTGCCCGCCGACGACTTCTCCTTGACGATCTCGAGCGAGCCGGTGTCGTGAACGAGTCCCGCGGCGCCGTTCAGGAGGCGGGTGGTCGCCATGGATCGGTCGCCGCCGTGCTGGGAGAACTGGCTGGGGGGCTGGCTGCCTCCGTCCGTCGGGCCGCGCTGTCAGCGGCGCGGGCTCCCTTCGTCGCGGTTAGGCCTAAAACGCTCCCTTTCGAGCGCCGCGTCTGCGCCGTGCGTCGTCGCGCCGATGGTCGTTCGAAGGAGCGCGCCGTTCGTTTTTTCCCCCGGTTGCGTCTTCTCTCACGTGGGACCGCTCCCTCCTTTTTTTTCGCCTTTTTTTCTTTATTTTGAGACGGTGGTATGTGTCCGCTGTTACCTGCGGTGATCGAAGGAAAAGGAGGGGTGAGAGGTCAGGGCAGAGGAGCGCTTGAGTGTGTTATAAACGGAAATAGGAGCGCAAGAAGAAAAAAAAAACCGTTGAGGCGACTGGCGCCTCGTATCGGCAAAACGCAGGTGGGTAAGCGCTGCCAACAGTCGTAACTGTACGCTGGCACTGCGAACTTCAAGATTGTTGCGCGCCAACTTCTGCGAGAAGTGGTTTGTTCCCTACGCGCCAACTACTTGGGAGTTTTGAAACCGGAAAAACTTTGTGGAGGAACTCAGATTCGGCACAGCCACCCGTACTAAATCGTTTGAAACTCCGCCTTCGGGTGAAAAGCAAAAAAAAAAAAAAAAAACCCGAGTGTAAACCGCGCGGCAACAGCGCGCGCGCGCGCGACTCGGATGCTGCAGACGACAGCCAGTTTAGCCTCGAACTAAGACGCGCCTGTCAAGTTGCCGCACCACCATCTGTCCCCCGAGTATTGGATTCTTCCCGGTGCAAAAAGTGCGCTCTCTTCGGGTCAACCATTGACAGTTCACATGACATCACGCGCGTGCAACTTTTGTCATATTGCTTGCAAAAGAAACGGTGCTCCCACGGGAAGACAGCCTTTTTTTATCCAAACTCGATTAAACGAAATATAAGCGCCGCAAACGATCACTCCGGTTTGTTCTTTTGATAATTTACCGCCGCTGCCGAATATAGTGAGTAGGGTGAAGTAAAATGAAGGTGTTTTCTTTTTAATCTGACCCGTTATTGTCATACATAACATACTAGCGCCGCCGCGTCGACCGGCGAGACTGTGATGGACGCGTGCTTTGTCTGGCGAAGCCTGCCCGGCATGCACCTTCTTTGTCACAAGAGCGCTTCGTAAACGCGTGAATGATTTGTAACAATCATCAGGACAACTGAATAAGTACACTTACTTGTCTGTAGGTCAACTTAAATCCAAGAGGAGACTTCCTGAATCCGGAATTTTGAGCCGATCGACTAACCGCCACACAGACGTAGAGCGCACAGACGACGCGAACAGCAGACGACAGCGACACGCACGCTCTGCACAAATAATCACAGCACCGGCGGCACGGACACAACACAGCGCTTTCTTGCACGATCGGACGACGTGAACGCAGCACGATCGGTGCTGGCGAGATCGCTCAGGCCGAGATCGTTCGGCGCACACAAAACCGTCAGTCACGGAGAACACGTTTCGAGAAAGATACGCCGACTTCGCGTACTGTACACCACCACCAGCAACACCGCCACGGGACGGCCCGTTCGCGGGTTCGCATTGGGGGAGGGTCGGGCGAGGAGGTGACGCGACGGGTGTTGCGAAGGGGAAGGTTAAGGGACGGAGGCTGCTTCGCCGAGAAAGCAGCAAGATGTGCTCGCTACAAAGGCAGAAGAAGCACAAAATATAATCCTTCGCCACGTTCCTTTCGCAGAAACGTTCCCCGATCGCTTTTCAGGAGCGCCGGGGCAGAAGCCCAGTACAAAGGCGGGGTGGCGAGGAAGGGGGGAGAGGGGGGCAGGCGGGGCTGTTTTTCTTTCTGTTGCCCCCCAGAGCGGGGGGGTAGCGCGAGAGTTGAAGGGCAAGGATGCGGGGGCAAAATACTTGCCGGGAGGGGAGGGATGTGTCCCCCTCTTCGCTAAAGCCGAGAGGGAGAGTGCCCGAATACCTCGAGGGGGGAACGGAGGGGAGAGGAGACATGTAATGAATGGGGCCTAGCAGAAAAGATGTGGTTTGCTCAGGCTCCGCTTTTGATATTCTCTTCTTTTGTGGAGGCGTTGCCCCGCTTGGATGGAGGGTATGCCCCTCCTCCCCCCCCCCACGCCGAAAAAGAGGGCTTCCTTCCTTCTCTCTCGTGTTCGGTTCGACTCCCTCGCCCGCCTTTAATAATTCGCTTCCCGCCGCTTACCGCGACGCTTCTTGTCACACTCGTGCCGCCGTCACGCTAGTATTTCAACGGAGATCGCGAAGAGTAGGTGCCGGCTCCTACAGCGACGTGAAAGGTTTTCGGGGTCCAATGTTTCTTTGTTTGCTGTGTTGTTTTCTGTCAGTCGTTCCTTTCTGTCCCTCCCAAGACACTTTTTTTGCAGCTGTCTCTGGGTGGTTTTTGAATATTTTTGGGCTCGCGGGCAGAGTCGCGTTGACAAAGAATTTTGAACCTCGCGGCAAAGCCAACTTTCCGGTGAATGCTGTGTCGCTCTCAATCTGACGTAGGCATCTTGAAAAAAAAAAAACTCGTACTAAAATAGGGCACTTGGGCCACTCTATTACGCCAAGTTTCTTTCACTTGTCATATTAATTATATGGTCACAGTGAAGGGTTAAACGCTACAGAATTTCCGGCTGCTGCCAATACATGACCGGCTACGGAGGGAGTATTATTGTTACAGAAAACGGCTGTAGCCTGTAACTGCTGTTTAATCGAAACTATCCCGAAACAAATTGTATGGCAATTATCCGCTAAGCCGATTCTAACATTTTTTCCGAGTTTCGTCTACTTTTCGTAATTACGTAGTTCGCATTGAAGTTGTAAATTTCGTGAAATTCCCGATAGCTGTCAATACTTGCGATTCTACGAGAAAGAAATGGACAGCCCCGTGTTTTTCCGCTAGATTAAAACAGTAGCCCTTCGAATTTTCACTCAGCTGGTTAACTACGAAGTATGCTCAATCGCGTGCACTTCTTGGACTGCCCCCCACCTCCACTGGTGATACTTCTTCACATAGTGGAACGGCACTGAGTTTTTCTTTTGTTGTTTTGTTTTTTAAAGGTATATAGTCTTCCATAGTCTACAACAGGAGAGGTTTACACCAGAGAATGTTGAACAATCATTCAGCAATGCTTCTGAAAGCAGCACTTGCGTTCCGATATTTTATTTAATTTGCTAATTCGACCAACGGCGGCAGTGCCTCAGCGCATTTTTAGGCCACGGCAAGCAGCGTTCTTTCTGTCGGTTGTGGAAGTGCCTCCCATGCAGGCGACGCGTCATAAGACCTTTGCATGAGAACATTCTACGTGAAAACCAAAATGCCACGCGGATGTTCGCGAGCCACTTGTGTTCATCCTGTCGGGGTATAATTGAGCGTGCCAAATGTCAGAAAATGTCGTTTGCAATCTCCGTTCAAGGGTCGTGGGTCCATATTGTTACGTTTCGAATATGTTCTCAAGATGAAAATTTCGGAGATGTTTTCGTGGTCTTTATTGTATCTTTTCGTTCGCCGCTGAAACTTGGGACATGGATCGTGTTTGATGAATTTAGTTTTAGATGCGACTGCATCTCATTCACTCGCCTTGTCCCTCCATACGGCGTTGTCGTTGTCCGTCCACACCCCTCCCCCATTCTCCTCGACGCGTGAGCTGCGCTCTACGCCGCTCACTCCCTCTCCTCTCCGATAGCGAACACTCTCTCGCGAGGGGCATTGGATTGGATTCGATTGGATTGGGTTGGGTTGGATTTGGATTGGATTAAAGTGGATTGTGTTGCGTCATAGCCGCGCCACGTTGCGTCATAGCCGCGGCAGGGGGTGCACGGCACGTTTCACGTGATGGGAGAATCAACCTAACGGAAACAACAACGGAACCTCCTATGTGTCGCACCTACACAGGGGTTCCCGCGAGCTGAGGTGGGTATAATTTTTTTAGCCGTAGGCTTGATAGCAGTGAACCCGTTAGGTCAGTTAAGGATAAAACACCTCTTTTCGTTCGAAATCTTTTTGCGCTATAACACTGTCTGACGCTATGAGCTTTTCCCGAAAAATTTTTCGGCATACTCGTGGAAGCTAGTGCTTCATGTACAGCGTCGATAAATCCCGTTTTTAGTATACAACGCTTCATAATAATTCTGCATTTGCTAAATTCCCACGCGTGCAGAAATCGGAGTGGTGTGAAACGCGCATGCAGGCAGCCCTTATTCATCTTAGGTGAAGGAATACTATAAAATACAACTATTCGAATGAATGTCTATCGAACTGATGCTATAACTGTCGGGACTCGAGACCACGAGGGAGCACCGGACAAGCCATTCCAAGAAAAACTCTGGCTGATTCCTCCGTCGTAGGAATCGGTAAAACACGAAAGTGAAAATGGGGCAGCGAAATCTGCAGCTGAGCATGATTTCCGGGTCGGCGGCTGTGGCTGTCTTATGGGTGGGCTACGCGAGCGACGTCCTGCTGCCGGGTCTCTTGTGCAAAGGTGTACTAGCGTCATTTCCGTGACGGATATGACGTCAGTGAAATCTTAGTGTATACCAGCATCAAACACTTTCGTGTTAAAATATGAAAACCGAAAACAAACAACCCTAAGTATAACTTACTCTTTAGTACTAAAGGTTGCTTCCCCGCAAGCAGACCCTGTGTGCAGGGGTGCACCCTTTACAGGCCGCTTGCTTCGTTGTACTGGCGTCACTTCCGTGACGGATACGACGTCGGTGAATCTTTGTGTATCCGGGAATAAAACACTTTCGGGTTAAAAGAAATCCAGCAGGCGAAAGAAACGGAGTCGGGCAGGGCATTCGGAGAACTGCAGCAAACGGGCGGACCAGCGGAATGACAGAATTCGCTACCAACGGGCGCGACTAGCAGTAAAAGACGGGTACCTTGATGGTGGTATGGGATGACCAGTTCGAGGGCAAATAATTTGTTCGGGTAGAGAGAGACAAAAAAAAGCTTTAATGAAAACTAGGGCTGGGAGTCGGTTAAAAAATTTAACCCGGTTAAACGGCAGGCTATAATCGGTTAATTGATCCATTAATCGGTTGCGTTAGTTTAAGAAGAAAAACGATAAAAATAGTTTTCAGTAATGAGCCTAATGTATAATAGTAAAAGTATAATCAATATGCTCCCCGGCCCGTTCACCGACATTCCAAATGAAGTAAGCAGAGCATCGTCATCATGGCGCTGGTGGGGGCGGGACGCTTATCAGCGTACAGTTTGGACGAGTTGGAGACGAACATATAAAGAAGGCACAACAGAAAGTTGGAAGTTAGCGTTCTGTGTGCCTTCTTTATGTTTTGGGCGCTTATCAGCGCGTTCTTCATTAGCACTATATTTCTACAACCAGGAACTCCGGCACTCGCCATTATTACAAGGGGCGCCGATTATTCGTAGTTCACTTACGCCAGAGTTAGTTTATATAACGGTAAAACGCACACTAAGAAAAAAAGGAGTCCCTGTGACCCTCTTTGGGGGGTATTTACTTGCCACAGATTTGACTCTTCATCGACCCCTTTCGCAGAGTCACGCTACTCTTATTGAAAGGGGGTCACACGGACCCCGTCGCAGTAGTCACAGTAGAATATGGGTGACTACCTCCTTAGAGTCAGCACTGACTGCCACGAAAGAAAAAAGAGAGTCACGGGACCCCTGCCTGATGATCATCGCGACCCTGTAACAAGAGTTGTGAGGACGCCCCCTTTTAAAGAGTCCCGTGATGCTTATGGCGACAGAGTCGTGGAAGTGTATGGGTGACCTTCCCAGAGATGGTCAGTAATACTGCTGGTGGAATCATTGCAGTATACGTGCAAGTGCAATTTTAGCCCACATGCATGCAGCTTCATGAGCAGTTTCATACAAGTATAGCAAAGCAAACCAAAAGTATTTGAAAATTATTTTATTAAAGACGAAAGTGATACACATTTGAATGAAAAGCCAGCTTAGGGTATCACAGCTGTTTTAAATCACAAAATAACCAGCAAATAGCCTAAAAATACAGATACACTAAGCATGTTTTACTGCTTGCTATGGCTTGTCACAACGCAGGTTTGCTAGACTAACAGGCATGATATTAAATCACAAAAACAAGTTTTGTGTTAACCAGCTTTGCATACCTGCTGGTGCAAGGTTAAACTGGTGTGGAAATAAATTGCAATAATTTTTAAAGGCTTCTTTCCTTGTTGCTGTTTTTCTAAGGCAGACGTCTTACAGAAGTCCATGAAGTCAATCCAGAAATCTTCACAAGCCGTGCACAAGCGTTGCAAGGTGTCCTCGGGTCCTGGCGTCTCGAACCAGGCCTTGTCTCGGACCTGCCAGAAATATCAATGAAAAGAAATTGAACGATAAGACAAAAGCAAAATGAAATTGTAGCCAGCACAGTAAAATCATCAACAACAGGCTAACTGCCCAGTGCCTGACAAAAGAGAGGGCGAGGAGCACACCTCTTGCCATTACATTTCGTTGCTTCACCATTTGGCTTTTGTTATGAAATGTTTTGTATGAGGGAACATATGTATAATGTATGAAGTCCCATATGGACACCCCAGAAATGCAAAGGCTTCAAAAATTATTGCATCCATAAAGAGGATCTGAAAGCTCCAGGGAGGGAGACTAAGAATTTATGAGTGCAAAAGGCTGCTACTCCCCCCTTTTGATGGTATGAAAATATCTATGTAAAGCTTAAAGGCAGCACGAGTAACAAAGCAGTAAGTGAACTGAGACACCTGCTGCACAAAGGGCATGCTCCACACTGCAAAACACTGGAGGGGTACAAAGTCTAACTTAAACTGTTCAGTAAAAAGCATGAGGCAAGTTGGTACATAGTTCTTAAAAAGTCGAGTCCATAGCACATGACAAAGAAGATGATAGGACAAGCACTTGCTTGCAACTACGTTTATTGAGTGCATCGTCTAAAATGACACCCTTTAATAGTGGGCCGCACAATGGTAACAAAGGAATCATAGTGAAGTTTCTAAATATTCAAGCTCATTGCAATACAGGTTCACTGTGCTCCTGTTTTTTATGTAATAAACATCTAAAAGCTCCCAAATCAGTGCTTTAGCTTCTTTGCAGAAGTCAAACTTGGCCCAAGAAAGGCTTGTACTTGCATGATTCGCAATGAGTGGGTACATGCAAAACGCCAAGGGACAAATTGGATACATCGACTTTCCAGATGGGAACGACACATCATAGATTCCCCCCATTCCCTGGGCAAAAACCGCTGGGTGTGCTGCTTGTTGCGCTTTTCTTTTGCTTTTAGGCTTGATAGCAATTTGCCTGAACCTTCTATCTACGCTTCACTGATTAACTTTGACGCTTTTTTAAAGTTATTCAATACGCTGACTATATTTTCTACTCTGCATGCAATATCTGCACCCCGTTTCGTTTTTTCCTTCAACAGTTTTTAGCTTAAGTGAAAGCATGAAGCACTAAATAATGCTTACAGTTGTAGTTATCTAGATCACACTTATTACTGATGGAGAAGAAACCTAAGTTGTCAGTACAAAGGGCACCACTGCCTTGTTACGTGCCTCGGTTTCTTCATGTTTTTAGTGGCCACAAGAAAAAATTTTAAACCACTTGTCTATTTGAATTATTGTCAACGCGTTTAGTTTCTGTACCCTGATTTTTTAACTTCTCATATAATTAAATTTGGCACAAAACTTGTTCCAAAGTTTCTAATTCCCTGGATGGGCTTTTCTGCACGAGTTGTGAGCGATGCAGTAAAGCTGACACTACAGCCTTGATGGCACATGCCACAATAATTAGTTTCCCTATCCCAATTTATTGACTTTGGATGTCCAATTTTTTGTTCTCGAACTTCTCATGCACTAGAGGGGCTTCTCTGCACAAATTCAGAGTCATGCAGTAAAGCTGACACCAGCGTTGATTTCAACTCTTTTGTTACCGCAGAAAATTGACCAGTTTTTAGGGCTCTAAGAAAACATTTCTTTTTGCTAAATGTGTTGGTTAGGCACATAGTGCAGTGGCAAAAATGCGGATGATTCAACGTCCGTGCTAGCACCAGTTGTGTAATGTTTGCATAAATAATGATCGCAAAAAAAAAACCCAAATCAAAATTTTGTCACTGTAAAGAAAAATGAAAAAAAAAGAAGTTGTGTATAACAAACCACCAATAGTGGAAAAAATTTAGAATGCGCATTTTGAAGGTTTACATTAAAAAATCCTGTCCAAGAAAAAATTCACTAGTGAAAATTAATTTGTCCCCGTGGTGCCCACGTGGTGCTTGCACGCATGGTGCCTGCGTCTCGTGGTGAAGCCGAACATTCATTCCAAAATACACAATTTTGGATGGTTCTCTGAAATGGTTTGATATTATTAGGGGCCCAACTTAGTCCCCACGTGATGTAAAAACATCTTATTAAGGACTACAGCAAGCACCAGATTCACGGCAAGCAAGAGATGCCAAAAAATCCACTTGGAATTTAAAACCAACCTCAGTGGTGCATTTTTGTTGACATTCTGATCATCACTTATCTACCAGAACTTCCACTTGCGGTTTATTGTCATCTTCTGACTCGCTATGGTAGCCCTGCTTGCAGGAATAACTTGCGATGCACTAG
Organism: Haemaphysalis longicornis; assembly: GCF_048455015.1. Lineage (NCBI taxonomy): Eukaryota > Metazoa > Arthropoda > Arachnida > Ixodida > Ixodidae > Haemaphysalis > Haemaphysalis longicornis. The sequence continues at coordinate 17,550,579 of NW_027526385.1, forward strand.
AATTGTGCCCAGCAAGCTTTCGCACGGCGAAAAGAGTGCTGCCTAACATTTTCAAAAAGGCACCATATCAAACCTTTTGGAGACTGCCAGAATAGACAGTCGCAGTAAGAAGCAACACTAGACCTCCAAAAATAGCCTCGTACTAACAAAATTGGCCAGTGAACAGCTGGCAGTGTTCAAGGCTGATTGGAAATCTCTACTTGTCTGAGCTGATATCCGATGACTTGGTGTTATTTTTTGAGTTTCAGCTGGAGTTATCGCAAAAGTAGGGCATGAGTGAAGCGATATCACAAAAGGCATTCTTTTTTCGAGGAATAGTAGAGGGCGACGGGGGTGCTATGGCAAATCGGCTTGAAGTTGGGTAACTGCGTAGTAGCACGAAATATTAGGTTTGCAACACACAAACAGAATGAAAACTGCTCGATTCGCGGCCGCGGCGGCCGCTTTTCTGATGGAGGCGAAAAGCAAAAACGCCCGTGTGTACGAGATTTCGGCGCACGTTAAAGATCCCCAAGGTGGTCAAAATTAATCCGGAGCCCTCCACTACCGCGCCTCATCACCTGCGTTGCGTCGGCGCGTTAAACCCTACAATTAATCAATCAGAATGAAAACTGCTGGAAAGTGGCTCAAAATGCCACGTCCACTTGATACACATGCGGGGAACCTTCAGAAATAAGCTTTCACAAAATAAAACGACCCTTTCTTTGAACCAAAGCTCAGTAGTGGAAAGCTGGTGTCATTTCCAGGTAATTATCATCTGTCACTGCCATCGGATTGCAAAACTGGCAAAATGATTTGGTATTTGGCTTGCTGGAAGACTTTTGGTCAAGAAAATTCCATGGTAATGCAGCATGACCACGAGTCGCATGCTTTTTTATCAAGCGCAGCAGCAACGCTCCCTTCTGAGAAAACATACACACCTCACCTTGCAAAAAACTGCCGAAAATCTCAAGGTTGCCTAAACGTGTAGTGTCTAGACTAACCACCGTGGTACATGAGAAACAACTACAACATCACAAAATCGGCAATATAAAGCACCGATCACCGATGCTGTATATTCCTGATATCCATGTTGTCATTTCTCTTGCAACTAACGCATCCCACTGGTTAGTCTAGGCACTGCAGTTTTAGAATCAGTTCTAATTTTCCTGCTCTGGCTACACTGAAATTTCTGACGGTGTTTTTGAGGGTTGAGCAGCATGTGTTGTTTCGATAGGTGCCATGGCTGCTGCGCTATACAAAAAAGGATGTCACTTGTGGTTACGCTGCATTACCATTAGATTTTTTGATCAAATGGCTCACAGAAGTCAAGTATCAAATGATGTCGTCAGCTTTGCAATCAAGGTGAGAACTACCAGAAAATGACACCAGGTATGCACTAGTGAGCTTTGGTTTAGAGGACGGGTAGCTTTTTTTCAGTCAAAGTATTCGTGGATGTCTCCGCATGTCTGACAAGTGCACTTAGCATTTTCAGCCCTTTTCCTGTCATTTGTTTCATTTCTGCATTGCGCAATTTATATTTGGCACTACTAGACAGAGAACTTCAACCCGATTTACCTTAACGCCTTCGTTGCCCTCTACTTTTCCTCAAAAAAAGCATGCCGTTTGTGATTTCCCTTCACCCATGCCTTACTTGTGCAATAAGAGTTCCAGTTGATAGTCAATTGATAACCTCAAGTCATCGGACATCAGTTAAGGCAAGGAGAGAGCTTAAAATTGGCTTCAGTTTTGATTCTGTACGAGGATATTTTCGGAGGTCTAGAGTTGCTCCTCAGTAGAACTACATATTCTGACAGTCTGCCACAAGTTTGGTATTGTTTGTTTTCTAAAATGTTAGGTGGAGGTGCAATGCAGGAGGCTCATAGAGCTGAACGCCTTTTTCATTTGTCACGCAACAGTTACTCGGGGATAGCTAGCTGGGCACTGCTCCAGTGCATCGCACCTCATTCCTGAAAGCAGGGTTAGAAAAGTGAGCCAGAAGATTATAACAACCAGCAAGTGAAAGCTTCAACAGGTGCATGATAGTAAACTGACAGTGAAAGAGTTTTGTTTTCAGCCACAAGCAGTTTTTGTCCTATCCCGAATTTTTACCTTACCATTAATGCGATGTCAACCATTGACAAGATGTTTCTACATCATGTGGGGACAACTAGTGCCTCTAATAATGCCAAACCACCCGATTTTTTTCAGTAAACTATCCGAAATTGCATATTCTGAAACAGAGGTAGGGCTTCACTGCAGAACGAGGGCACCACACATGGTAACATGTTTTTCATATCTGACAAATTGTACTGGGCAACTAAACTTTTTTCCAAGATGTGTTTTTTATGTTTGGCAAAAATTATACTCCAAACTTTTTAAACTATTTGCGAACTGATATACAAAACTTATCCATATTTGCAACGTTTGGCCAAAAACTGATTTTGTTAATTTGCGAATCTGCTCTTGTTGGAAAGGGCATCGAATAATCTGCATTTTGAGCTGATGCAGAATGTGCCTAATCAATATGTTTACACAAAAATGTTTTGTTAGACCCCAAAAAATGGTAGACTTTCTGCGATAAAAAGAAAGTTACCGCCCTGTCTGCGTGCCATATTCTGAAGTCTATTCTTAGCAGATATCAGCGTCAACGCCAGAAATAGTGTACTTAGCGAGCATCGCAATGCATACGGCAGCTTCTGGATTTTCGGGCCGTCTCGAGCGTTTTGATGTTCGGGACAGGTTTTAGTAGTAGGAAGCATCGCTTCGTTCACAGAAAAAGAATTACCTTTAAACTCTAGCTTTAATCAGCTGTCATGAGACAAATTCAACCAAGCTATTTTTCTTAGAAAACTGTTACTAAAGACAACTGTTTTTCTAGTGGCTCATTTTATTCATGACTACGTTGGCTGAAGTTGTTGAAATTGCAACTGTGTGAGAACTTTTTATGAGTTGAATATGGGAGCTTTAACCTAATTGCTTGTAGTATTAGCATGAATAGGCCGATCTGGAAGACCATTTCGTGAGAAACGAGCGTTATCACTGCCAAAATAGCTTAAAAATACAAAACCCACCCACACATCAAGATATTCATTGATGCCAGGGTCCGTATGGGAAATTTAGGAGGTGTGTCACGGTGTCACAGTGGTGGCGTGGTTATCAGACCAGGTAGTTGTTTTGAAGGTTGGTAGCTAGTAGCTCACAATATGCCTTTTTTGTCTGCTTCTTCGGGTTTTTTTTATTGGAAGATTATTCGGAGCGAGATTATAGAGAAATCGATAGATGATTTTTGAAGACTGGGAACGATTCCAAGAAATTTAAGCAATTTTGCTGACACAACCGTTTTTCTAAAAATTCTAAAACCACACAAAGAAGCAACACTCAGTTTTTCCAAAGCTCCTGCGAAGTGATTTCATTAAAAGTAATTACTGCTGTACTTACCAGTGCTTCTCTGAAGGCTTCGACACCACTTTCATTCAGCAAAACAGGCCGCAGGACAGCGTATCCACCCCTCTTGCATCTAATGATAAAAAAAATACATATCACTGACATGGAAATTAATAAGATGTGGGGGACCAACAAAAGAGTATAGAAGAGGCCATAAGGAAAAATATCCACAGGGCTCCAGCTTAACAAATGCAATGTGGTAATTGCTACGTTCCTCATATTTTCACGGTGTATTAACAATTGCTTTATTATCAGGGTCTCTACTTCCGCACTACTTTCATTTAGCAGTATTAGAAGTGGAACTGGATTACAAGTTTGTGAAAAACGCGGAATTGCTGTAAACACACAGATGACAACGTCAGCACTGTTTCTGCAGCAAGCAAGCGATAACACATGCAGTAAAGGGTCCATAAAGACTGAATACAGCTTTGTTTAGTTTGAATGAACTAGCTTTTCAGTACTCACTCGGCTCCCTTCCAAGCCGGAAATACATTAGTCAGAAATACGCAAGCAACACAGAATATTTTCAAATTTCTCACTGAGGCTTTGGCATGAGAGACGCAATATGGGCTAGCACTAAAAAATGTCGACAGACAAGAGTCTTCTGCCAGCCCTGCTACATTAGAGTGGCGCTTCTCCACCACGTCCTCTTAGGTGTTTTTCTAGCATTTTCTGGGCATGTATTCGCTTCTAAACTTCACTTCACATCAGACTACTGCCCTGGTCAATGAAGGGAGGAAAACTGCTTCTTCCTGTGTTGTGGCCCACAAAAATGATTAAACATATCAGATGTGCAATATACATAGCAAAAGTTGCCGCAAGGGAAGACAGAAGCCGCACCGCACATAGTGAACTCCGTCTGGAACAACTTCTATCTAGCCTGATAATTTTACTTAGATTTTGTTTCGATGGTAGGCCATATTTGGCCCCTCGCACCAATTTGAGCCCTCCGGGAAGGCGTTGTTGCACTGTTCCCTTCAAGTTTCCATTCTTCTATTGCTCCCTTTGTCAATTTCTGCTCTTAAGGCTGACCAGCCCTCCTTTTCTTCTGTCCCCTATTTTACCCTCTCCCAGTCTCCTTTGCCTTTGTGCTATCGAGAATAACTGGTTTGCATGTTTTCATTTATGTTGGTTACATGCTCACAAAACCGGAGGGTGGAAAAAAAACTTTTCCGAACTAGTGTTTGCCGTGCTCAGCATTATTTTAGTGTAATATTGCCTTGAGGAAGCTTTGTCCACTGATCAAATCTGTCTGAATATTCAAATCCTCGTTAGGGTTTCTACAGCTGTTGTATGAAGGTTTCGACGTATTCATAGTATTTCAGGATTCCTTCACCTGCTTTTCTCAACGGAATTGGCGGTGGCCAATTTTTGGGCCAGAACGTTTCGCGTGGAATGACCCATTAGTATTATGAAGCTTTGGTTTTTTTATGTGAAGCCTTTGGTGCGTAAACAAAAAGCACAAAACTGACACAACCTCTCTGGGAATAAAAAAGAAGTGACACCAAGGTTCAATTTAAACAATTTTCACAGCATTTTAACATCCAAAGATGCCTTCGTGCAATAACAGTAGCTAACCGTTATTTGGAATTAATTTGAAATCAACAATATTTATGCGATCTCTAGGAGAGCAAATGGTGGTTACGAGCTGAACTGAAAGAACTAAGATAGAGACAAGTGTAATACAAACCTCCAAAAAGGCAAAGTACCCCGTGAGCATGGACATCCACAGGACTTGAGGATTAAGAGCAGCCATACCTGTTAGAGCCAAAGGTGAAGGCAAAAAGTAAGGGCAGGAGCAGTTGCAACAAATGACAATTTTACACAGATGTCAACCGCACAAGCAATTCGAAGTCTCAAGGGCCAGTCCAAAGCAGGCACAAGCAAATTTTATATCCCCTGAAACCTACTAAAACCCGCATAACCTCACACAGCCATGTCGATGAAAATCTGCAGCCCTGCAAGATTTTACCTGCTGTTATGACATGTTTCAAATGCTGGGTCTTTCCATGCCAAACAGCCAAGTGTATGGTGCTTGACACTCTAACCTTTCGGGAAAAATTAATTGTTGATGCGAATATTCTCTTGGCCTTGCAGGAGTGTGACACGTTCACACGGAACTCGGGAGAAAGGGAACAGAATGAGTTACAATGGCGAACGGTGAAAGGGAAACTTAGCACCAAACAAGGACACAAGGGTCAACGTGCAGCCCCCGAAATCCAGTTCAAGCGAAGAGAAAAACGGAAATGCTCTCACCAACACGAGAAGCCCCATTCAGCGATGTGTGCCGCGGGTCATCGTTGGTCCAGGTTGCAGCAGAGCATTGGCCCCCGAATGCATGTACTGCTCGGAGAAAGCAGCACAGGCAGCACCACGCCCTGCGTGGCAGGTGTGGTGATCCATCCTGGGCCGTGGCCACCAACCGCGGCCAGGTGTAGAACCGAGCCCGGTTGTCTGCAAGCCAACTCGCTCGTCTGGAACCTCTGGTACACAGAATCCGCAAGCCCATCTCCAGTCCTGGTTAGCTCACCAGCTTCAGAGTCCTCTGGTTCCGCGATCGGCCTCCACCCGAACCTTGTTCCTTGCTTGAGCACCTCCTCCTTAATTAATGTAGACAAGCTGATGTGTTTATGGCTCTGAAATACAGTACATACAAAATATAACGAGAGGGAAGATGAAGACTTGGTTGCTGGCTAGTTGAAAGACTGCGCAAAAGATGAGGGTGAGAGGAAGAGCGCTGAAGCATGTCTACTTGTGCAACACTGGTCTGCACGCTGGAGTAATGCCCAAGTGACAACATGTCTGGCAGACAATAATGATGCAAACAGGCGACTCACTAAATACAGAAAGTACACTCTGAGTGTGTGATCAGGACATGTAATATTTTGCACAGCTTTATGTCGGGCTAATTGGTGTAAGCTTTTAAAGGAAAATTGCTCTTGTTACGATCACAGAGACGGGCACAAGAAAAACGTCCGCTTTCACGAGAAGATGGCGCCGTCTACTCGTGAAATTGTACGTAGTTTTCTTGTGTCCGTCTATGTGATCATAAAAAGCACAACCTACCTTCAAAAGAATATTTAGCATGCTCCAGGCTTCTTTTGATGCCTATATTAAAGGATTCATTTTGCATTGGGGCCTATTTTCTTTACCTGCAAATATCGCGCGAACGTGACAATACAAGCCAATATGCCATTCATAATGGCTTTTCCCCATAAAAAGGACGCTAAACGGTCCCAACAAGTTTGCCTATACGGGCAGACCAGTGTTAAAAATGACGCTGCACCAAAGGGTTCAAAACGATTTACACCCCCCATGTACTGTTTTTTTTTGTAGTTCGGTTTGTTATTTCACGAAACGTCAAAGAAGAAAACTACAGAATAAAAAGGGAACACTTGACACACTTTTGAATAGCCTGCCATTGCAAACTAGCGCCGTGTATTACAGAATTGTACCGCTCCGCCCAACAGTCAAATGGTTTTCTGCGACCGACGGTGCAAAAAGCAGCCGTTAGACAGCGAACACAACAGTAGAGCTAGAGACAAGCTTGACGTGGGCTAATGGACGAGGGCAAAAGGAGTGGCTGAAGAATACGGACGGCATGAACAAGTTAGAACAGGCGCCTCGTAGGCGCTGTAAAATACCCCTCCTCCCCACACACACACCCCGAAACTTAATTCCCTGCGAGGCCACATGTCCGCCTTTCACCTCCAATTTCCACGTATATGAATTCTGTGCCCCTGTGAACTCTACGTGAACTCAAAGACGGGCTTCGTCATTAGCTCGTGAAGCTTGGCAACGTCAGGCGTTGTGGAACTGCCGTACTCGCTCGCTGGCGCGCGGCCCGAACTCTCTCTCCGTGTCCTGCATTTGCATACTATTTTCTCCCCCTTGCACATTGCAAATTCTCATCTGTTTAACTACATTTCCTGCGTCCTCACCTCTTGCCAACTTTTTTTTCCCGACAACGCCGCCAGCACACGGTCAACGCGTACGCTGTAGGGGCGCGTTGGCGAGCGAGTACGGCCACAGAACAGGGAGTACGGCAGTTTCACGACGCATATCGCGGCCCGCAGACCGCGAGCAGCCGCGAGGAAGGGCGGTCGCGGCGGCGGCAGCCGGTCTCGCGAGCGCGATAGCTTAGAACAGTCTCAAATAGGGAGGAGGGGGCGAAGGAGAGATTTCACAATGCTTACGAGGCGCCAGGCAGCAAGCAAACAAGCACAGCATATGCAACTTTTTCGGCATGTGTCCGGAAAGCTAACCGAGACAACTATTTCACTTGGTATTATTAGCAGGGACAGTACTCACGTGAAAAAACACGATGACACAGCCTTTGTTCCGGCTTCGCATTCAACCGTTGCACGCCGTCGACTTGCCGAACTGAAGAACTCTAGTAGACGATTTCAGGCGGTGCGCAATGAATTCCGCACAGCAAATTTCATACCGGTGTCACGCCGTTTCCATCCCGCAGCGGTTTTGATACGCGAATTCGACAAAAATGCGTCAACTCGCCCCGCCGGCCCCGCTGCCTTCGCGCCACTCACTGGCTTACTCTACTTGGCTCGCAGTGGATTCTATTGATTCGCGTTGTCTAAAATATTTGCATTTGTATTCTTGTTATTGAGTTTTAAAGCAAACGCTAGACAAAAGAAATCTGGTTCTGGCAGGAACTTTTTATATATGTACGTTTTACGTAATGTACAGAAGTTTTTATAAAACGAACGCAAATCAGTCACGTGACTACTTGGCGGCTTTTTTAAACGCACTAAAACAGGCGACGCTCGCACACAGGTTCAAATATATAATTGTGAGCAACATGCATGAATCATTTAAATAAAAAGATTGTCGCAATATGAAGTAGTTTTTATTGAATAAAAGCAACTACAAGTAAGGATTTGAATGACTAACACTTGAATTCTGCTTTTTGGTCGGGCAGCTTGGTGTAAGTTTACACGACATCTGAACCCAGAGCTCTGTACGCGCGCAAGTGCGATGCCTTACATCGATATGTACTTAATGTACAAAATTACTAGTGGCACATGAAGCAGTGAACATACTGCTTAATTGGTAAAACGCGAATGAGAATAACATCTGCAGTAAAGTAGGCTTTGTTGCACGACAACGAAGCTTTGCAAGAAAGCAGGCACGCAACATCGTGCATAGAGAGGCTGAATTGTAGAGCGGCAGAATTGTGGCGCAAAAGCTAGTTACGTACACGCCACACGTCCTGATATTCTCCCGCCTATTTTGTAGGGTTCCTGAGAAGGCCATTTAGTTGCGTAGCAATATATATTTCGAAGCATAGTTTTATTCGTGTTCTTATTCGCAGAGCGTTATCCGGTGCACAGTTGGCAATGTTTTTAACGTAAAAAATAGACAACCCATTTAAATCATATACAGAAGCAATGTCAATCATACTTTCTGCTTATTTCATCAACATTGAACAGCATTGCAGTAAAGACTTTAATTCGTATATATTAAGTATATTGTGTTATTGTTACATGTGGTTTCTATGCAATGTTAAAATATTTGCTAGTCTTTGCGCACTTTAGCATTTCCATTCGCCCATAGTTACCGACAATTGTAAGAACAAAATAATTTGGCTACCACAGGTATGGTATGTATTGTAGATGATTAGATGATTGCTTTCTGATACGACATATTCAAAAATATTGTTAAAGTGAACCTCTCTATGCCCACTCATGGCGCTTTTACGGCTGTACGCACTGCAGGAAAGCCAGCTTTATCAAATGGGAGGGCTTACGGTGGTGATGATGATGATAAACTCAGCGCAGGAAAGCCAACTTTAAACGATGGGAGGGCAAATTGTGGTGTCGTTGATAAAACGCGAAGTAGGAAAGCCAACTTTACAAATTTGGAGGGCACATATTGAAAAAGAATAATAAGAAGACGAAGAGGAGCAGGATGAAAAAGGCGAAGCTTTCTCCGATACAAATGAAAAGTCCACACTCCTATCCGCCAAAGTCCAAATCAATGACAACACTGAGCTAACCGAAGCAGCATATTCAGATGACCCAATTACACTCTAAAAATTATAATCACCCCATTAGCTTAGCTCAGCAATTTGCATTGTGGACTTTGCGTTTGTATCGTAGAAAGCTTGGCGTTTCAACCTTGTGTGTTCCATAAACAGCGTTAGATTTTTTATGCTTTACAGTCCTAGAAAATCAAATTTTGTACCGTTTGCACAGAAGCGGACAAAGTCACGGGACACACACCTGTGTGCCCTTACTTTTCATGTTTTTGTATCTGCGCCACTAAATCTTGCAATACGGTAGCAACAAACCTAAGTATCACTGTGGAAATTCAATCAGTCAATGAATATATGCTAAAAATGCTGTTGACCCGTGACTCCCATTGTAAAGTGCAAGAGTCCCGTGACCCCTCCCTGTTTTAACGAGGGTCGTGGAGCGTAAAAGAGAGTCTTAGTAGAGTCTAAGAGAGTCATTGCAGCGACGACTCCCTTTGGACTCTCTTTTTTTTTAGAGTGCGGTGTGAATTCCCGGTCGCAGTTTTTTCTACCATGTACATTTGTATTAGGAGTAGCAATTTTCCTGTTTGTCTTGAAGATCAACTTGCAGTTTCAATCACTATCATCTTTGATGATTATTGATTGACTGATTTGATTGATTGATTGATTGATTGATTGATTGATTGATTGATTGATTGATTGATTGATTGATTGATTGATTGATTGATTGATTGATTGATTGATTGATTGATTTCGGGGTTTAAAGCACCGAAGCAACACCTGGCTATGAGGCGCGTCGTTGTGGAGGGCTCCGGATTAATTTTGACCACCTGGGGATCATTACGAGCGCCGAAATCTCGACACAGGGGCGTTTTCGCTTTTCGCCTCCATCAGAAAAGCAGCCTCCGTGGTCGGGATCGAACTCGCGACCTGGTGCTCAGCAGCAGAATCTGAGCATACTAGTATCGTTTTTATTGTGACGTTAGGCGGGTTATTTGAACCCAAAAATTATTTTTGACACGCTTGCTTCGCGCACACGCTTGCTTCGCGCACTATCTCAGAAGCTAGCTGCAGCACTGTGGAGGCTACATTGTTGTCCCCCTCAGGGCGCCTAACTCACCGCGAAAGAGGCGACAAAAGGCGCCGGGGCCGTGCGGTGCCACTTGCCGAGAGGGGAGAAGGGAGTGTCCTTTCAGGCCCCTCTTCACGGCGGATTAGGCGCCCTCAGTGGGCGCACTATTGATAACAATGTGGCCTCCACAGTGCTGCAGCTAGCTTGTGAGATGAACTATAGTTTCATTTTGCTGACGTGACTTCAACCGATTAACCGATTAAAAAATTAATCGCGACCAGAGCATTAATCGATTATTCGGAAAGTGAAGCCCGCCCCCGATGAAAACTGAAGAGGTCAGCCCCACTAACGGTAGGGCTTGCTACTCCAGATCAGCGTTGCGGAATGGGCAGTCCCATTCCATTCGAATTCCATTTCGATGGAATTAAAGCTTTTCCCCATTTCCATTCCTTTCAATTCCGCCGAACACCAAAATTTTGCCCATTCTCACTCCTGGAATGGCCGGGAAGTCCAATTCCATTCCTGTAATTCCTCAACGTAGAAACTACCTCCTGGTGGCTGTATAGAGTTTCCAATGAATGCAACGTAGAGTTTATGTTTCCAGAAGCGTTAAGAAAAAAAAGAACTAAACCCCCTTCCACCCAGTGTGAAATCTACTGAAGCAGCGGAGCTTCGGGTTGTCTTTACGAAGATTCCATTTAGCTTAGGCTTCTTTCTTGTGCGTAATTTCACAGTCATCTTGGTGGCTAAGTGTCATGTAATTTGTTTCCGGGTAGTTCCGGTAAAAAAAAAAAAAGAAACAGTTACGGCCGTTTTCTGTAACCATACGCCCTCCCCAGATGGTCATGTATTTGTGACATTAACCAACTGTGAACTAACCAATTGTGACAAGTAAACGAAGCTCAGCAAATGGTAGAATCACCTTGGCAGCTAACAGTCATATAATTTGTTTCGGGATACGATAACACAACAGTTCGAGCCATTTTCTGTAATCATGCCCCCTCCGTAAATGGCCACGCTTCACTGGGCAGCACACGATGTTGAAAAGCCAGCTTACAAAATACTCAACCTTACACCGGTCCACCTAAAGTCGGCTTCACCTGTAAGCGGTAATGCATTGCTAGGTAGACATTATTTTCAGGGGCAGTATAAGCCGTCTTAGTGCATCGAAATATGATGGCCCTAGGACCTGTTTTAAGTTTTTCAATTACTTTTGTTTCTATACTGGGAAACGGTTTTTGTGCAGCGGATAAACCTGCTCCCGAGAGAGCGTGGCACGATACCAGCCGAGACTGCCGTCAGGGCCGGCGCCAGAACAGATCCGCTGTGAAAAAAAAATGGCCGCGTGGTCACAGACAGGTCCACTCGCTTCATCAAGGTCGCCAATAACACCGTGCAATGGTGTATCGTGCCTTATCAATAAGGTGTAACACTTGCGAGTTGTCTAGGGGAGGGAGTCGCCAAGGCGCAGTTTAGGCAGCCTGAGCCTGGCTGAGTATGCCTCTATGTACGGACATAGACATGAGTACAGACATAGGCGTGCGCAGAGTTCTCGATTTGGGGGGGCAAAGTCTTACCGCTGCGCCCCCCCCCCCCCCCCCCCCCCCCTCTTACCGCAACTCCCGACCTCTTCCCACTGAAGGTCTAGCGGTCCGAACGCAGTGCAAAGAAGGATGGTAATAAAATTTTTATTTCAGTGCGATAGAATTGCAACACATGCAAAATATTTCTGAGGAGAAATTTTTATTTTCAGGTGTTACATCGACATGGTATGGGGCAAATTTGGCGCCCCCCTTCAGATGATTAGAGGGGGCGGCCGCCCCCCCTGCCCCCCCTGTGCGCACGCCTATGAGTACAGAGTACAACTGATACGTGTGTGAACTGTTGTGGCTCTTATGTTGACTCCCACGCGGGAACTCTGGTGTCTGGACCTTGTGCCGTGGACATTACTGTAAAGAGCCTTCGGTGCGGTGGACCCTTTTTTGTGGGATGTTTACTTCGTTTCCTCTATTGCGTATATCCTGTGCCCTGTCGACCCGTGTAGTAGCTAACTACAGCGGGTCCTAGCTGTAACTAGTTTTAATAAATTCTTTTTCCGACAGACCAAAATTTCTGCGTTTAAGTGGCCCAACAACGACTATCGTCTTCAATATGCATACACGTCGCCAAAGACGAGGAATTGCGGCAGCTGGGTGACATCTCGAGCAGAACAACCACTTTTCCAATTCACAAGGGGCCAGTATTCCCGATCCATATTATAATATTTGCATGATCTACATGTTGTAATGGCTTGCTCTTGCGCGGCACTGGAAAAAGAATACGCTGCTGTCTAGTTGTTTCGTCTTGCACAGCCTTTCACGTGTTACCTTACCTCACTATGCATGGGTTTCGCGTATCATCACACCATGCCATTACCCTGTTGTAGCGAACTCAGAGGCGTCCGTACATTGATTATGCCCACATGCACTCGTAATCCTTTGCAGAGCACTGAGCCGAAATGTTATCCTGCCAGCGTAGTTTGGCATTCACCGTACGAAAGTGGCCAAATCTTCCACATTAACGTAATTCCGCTTGTTGATTGTCTTGGAATTGACACTATAGTCGGTGACAGCTTAACTCTGCAGCGGCTTTTTCAACATCAAGTTGATTTTGTGTTCATCCGCAACCAATGGCGTCTCGCCCGGTTTGCCATAATTAGTTCTCGGTGAAATTGTGAACGTTACAGAATTCCCGCCCGCTGCCAATGTACATGGCCATGTTTACAGGAGGAGTATGGTTTCAGAAAGCGGTTGTAACTGTTGTTTAATCGAAACAACCACGAAACAAATTGCATGTCAAATAGTCGCTAAGAGGACTCTAACATTACGCCGAGTTTCATTTAATTGTGTCATGGTTATTTAGTACGTAGTGAAGTTTCAAGCGTTACACAATTTCCGTCTCCTGACATGCATCATGCATGCCGTAGACAGACTACATTGCCGCCTACGGAGGGAGTATGGTTACAAAAAAATGCTGTAACACTTGTTTAATCGAAACTATCTCGAAACAAATTACATGGCTATTAGTCGCTGGTACGACTCTAACACTTCGCGGAATTTCATTTATTGTGACAATTACAGTAGAATCTCGATAAACGGAAATCGCTTAAACGGAATTGCCGCTTAAACGGAACAGGAGCCTGTAAGTTGGTTGGTTTTGTATTCAGATAACGTAAAAAAACTCTCGGTAATCGGAACTAAAATTTCCGCGTCACCGTGTAAACGGAACCAGAAATGGAGCTCTTGTGAAACCCATTGACATGAGAATCAGATTTTTACGGTTCTGGCCCTTTCGTTTTTCTTTTTTTTTTTTCCCTTCCTCCATGTTTTTTTTTTAATATAGCCACGTTGGCCTCGTAAGCGTCGTCTCGTTCGTGGTCAGCCGTGTTAGCGCAACGAATGCAACATCGCAGTTTCCGTTCCAGTCGTTCGGTCTCAATTCAAGACGACCGATGTTACAGGTCTCAGCTCCTGCCACCTCGTTCATGCCATCGTTCTATTCGCGCTTCATTACCGCGTTGCCGTCTTTCAAATTCGGTGGCTCGTAAGCACTCGCGAGGTTGAGGCCTCTAGCCTCCGTGAAGATGCAGTTGCAAGGACTCAAACAAAAATAATTGACGCATTTTGTAGTGCACAGCGGCTCATTGTTGCCAAATCAACTTTGTGAATGCTGTGCCTAAACCTCTTGTAGTTTTCTTGCTTTCTGAAAACCTGTGAGCTACATTCACCTTCTAGTGCTTAGAGTTCCATGGAATGGTATTAAGAGTGTATAAATTTGCACTTCCACTCATCTCTCTCAGTAAACGGAACTCCTGTTAAACGGAACTAATTTTTTTCGGTCCCTTGAAGTTCCGTTTATCGAGAGTCTACTGTATATAGTTCACAGTCAAGTTGTAAATATTGTGGAATTCTGCTGCCAATACGTGGGCTTCTGTATAAGGGAGGGTAACGGACAACCCCATATTTGTCCGCTAGATTAAAGCTCTAGTGGAAGTATATATACTCAATCGCAAATGACATATGTATTTTGTTTCGTGCACTCTTTGCACTGCGTCCAGCTTCGCTGGTCACCGTTCTTCACAGATTGGAAGGGCCCTGAATTTTTTTTTTCTCGAATCTCTGTCCACAAGACCTTTCAATAAACACGATTGTGTTCTTGTATGTGGTACCGCTGGTTCCGTTTGATGTCGTCACGGAGCAGAGTCCCCGCGCAGTGTATCGGGAAATTTAAAAGGTTGTAAATTTTTGGGGTGCGCAAAACGTCCTTTAAAGCAGGAATACACGTTAGCGAGTTGTCAGAATCTAGTTCTCTCTCTTCCCCCCCCCCCTCCCTCCCCCAAAAAGAAAAAAATTGCGCGAGGCACAACGTGTTTGCGCGTGTTTCCTCATCTTGCGTTTGCGTCTGCGTGCCCCGCAGGTCCCTTGCATTGATACTTTTTTTCGCAAATCCCTCTACACAAGAACTTATACCTCGTTCTCGTTCGAACCTACCCTTTCACGGGCCTCGAATCTCCCGTAGGCGATTAAATCATTCTCCGCTGCACCCTGAAATGACCCTGTGGGGACTTGATCATGCAGCCAGCATTGTTGAGAAATGTGCAAAGTCGTCCTTCCACGTCTTCGCCGTTTTCGTTTTCATTTTATTTTTTCTACTTTTTCTACGTTTCCTTCTGTTATTCTTTATTCAGAAACGAAGCGGAAAGCGCGTTCATTCACCGTGCCGAATCCAAAAGCACGCTGCCTGCACGTGTGCTGCTTTCTTAGAAAATTGCCGTTTCGTGCTCGCTGTGTGCGCGGGTGCGTCACCGCGACTGATGACCGCTTCTTTCCAACGCATGCACGGTGAGCATTGGACGCAGAGCTGGAAGAACGAGATGCACGCAACTTCTGGTCTAGGCAGTGGCGTAAATACCTTCTCTGGAGGACACGAAAATGAATGGCTCAGCAGCGGGACACACATTCTGGGGGGACTCTCAATTTATACTTTCTTTCTATTGGCCTTCTTCCTAGTGGCCGGATCGAGTATGGTCAGATATTGAAGAGAAAGAATCTAGGAGTCTACGCCTCAGATTTGCGTTAGATGAAGCTTCGTACTTGCGTGTCCTTGCTTTGTCTGTGTGCTCTAGATATCTTCTAACAGCACATTCGCTCTCTTGTGAATTTCTGATATACGAACAAGTTTTTACGCTCTCTTCGAATTCGTCTTGGCTGGTGGACTTGGCTATATTTGTACTCATTCTGGAGCGCATTTCCTTTCCCCACTAACGGGCACCTGATACGTGTGTACAAGCAACTAAAGAAGGGTGGAGAGGGAAACGACGGAGGAAATGCACGCACGCAGGCGCCGGTCGAGGCCACGAATAATTTCATCCGCTGTCTAGGAGGGCGCCGGATGTCCCTGTCGGCGGCCAGCCGTGCGTTTGACCGATACATTTCGAGCAAACTGGCCATCCATGTACATACATAATTGCGCAGCGCATCCGCCGTCGCGCGCCTTCCGAGTGAAAGGAGCGGCTTCTTCGTTCCCGTCTTCCGTCGTAGCGGTGGCCCAGATGTGCGAGACGTCCCATCGACGCCGGCACCAAAGCAGCCCCAGAAGCCACCTCATCAGGCCGGCTCTTCTTAGGCACGCCATTGGCTGTTCGTAGCCAGACCTCTCTGAATCAGCCAATGACAAGGCGCCATTTCCCTTCTCTCTCTCTTGAGCCGGCGCGCATCCTTTGAAGCAGGGCGCGACGTGACAAGGTCGTCGCGGGTGCGGTGATGAAGACCACATGTGCGTCCGACGGCAGCTGTTCGACGCTTGGCATGTTCTCGCGGGTGCTTTCTCCTTTCTCAAAGAACCGCTACCATATCCGCTGTTCCTTTATTAATTAGCGCTCGCGAAGGACGCGGCCCGTTGTTCCCAAATCAGCTTCCCGGCTTTCTTGTCGCTGTGGTGCGCTTTGAGGTGCCTCACTCCGTCAGACGTCATTGGTGTCGTCCCGAAAAAAGGCTTGCAGCATTTTCTAATCATACCGCTGCTCGGACAGACGCAATGTGACACCAGTCCAAGGCAACAGCGTATTCTGAACTCTGCGTTTCTTAGGTTAGTGACAGGCTGGCGCGAAATTAACACTGTCGATCAGTAGTAACTCGTCTCACGGGGCACTCGGTCGCCGCTCAGAGCCTTCGAACGTAAAACACGTTTCGCGAAAGAGCAAATGTTCGTCCGCGCCTGTCGAAGATTTGCGGCCGCAAAAGAGCAAATGTTCGTCCGCGCCTGTCGAAGATTTGCGGCCGCAAAAGAGCAAATGTTCGTCCGCGCCTGTCGAAGATTTGCGGCCGCATTGCGCGGTTTCAGAGTTAACGCAAGTCATTGATTGATTGAAGGATTTAACGCGCCGACGCAACGCAGGTGATGAGGCACGCCGTAGTGGAGGGCTCTGGATTAATTTTGACCACCTGGGGATCTTTCATCATCATCATCATCACCAGCCTATCTACGCCAACTGCAGGGCAAAGGCCTCTCCCCATGGAGGAAAGAAAAGGTTAGGAGAGGCCCTGACGTCACATTTGTGAAGCCGAGTGCCGCCATGACTTGAGCCCACTGAGCCCAGCACTCTATCCCATCATCCTTTGCAATCTCCGGTTTGATTTGACTAACATGGCGTCGCCCTGCCCTCCCGCTTCGCAACGAAAACAGCTTCGTCGCTAATTCCTCGGTACGATGTCATGTTCTAAGCTGTTGATTTCGCCTTCAATTTGCCCATTCTAACCCTCACCCAAAGTTTCAATCAAAAAACGGCCTTCGTTTTTGAGATAGAAGGACGATTTTTCAGCTCTTAAGCCTGGCAAAGTAGCGTTTGTCGTCGTCATAGCAACAGACTCGCGGGATGGCGAGCGCATACAAGTTAAGGCCGCCTCCGACGGCAGAGTTTTCAAACTGGCCTAATCTAAAAACGTTTGTCGTAGCGAGTGTACTGGTTTGCAAGCGTTGCGAGGCAGCCACATACTAAGCGCCTTAAAAATTTGTCCGTTCTATTTGCCAAAATTTGGCCGCCGCAGTTGTAAACAAGTAAGCAACATTGTCCATGGGCTCAAGAAAAATGACGCCACTTCCTCCACACTTTTCGCAATGCATTGGGATGCTAGGGGCCTCTCCTGAGTTTCTTTCCTCCATGCCTCTCCCATTATTCTCCAATTATCTCGGTCCTGTGCCAACTGTGACCAATTTTTCCCCGCGAACTTCTTGATCTCATCTGCCCATCTAACTTTCTGCCCCCCCCCCCTGCAACGCTTGCCTTCTCTAGGGATCCACTCTGTTGCCCTTAATGACCAGCGGTTATCTTGCCCTCGCATTACATGCCCTGCCCACGTCCATTTCTTCTTCTTAATTTCTACTAATCTGTCTTTAACACCAGTTTGCTCCCTTACCCACTCCGCTCTCTTCTTGTCCCTTTATGTTACCCCTATCATTTTCCGCTCCATTGCCCGCTGAGTCGTTCTCAATTTAAGTTGAACCCTCTTAGTGAGCCTCCAAGTTTCTGCCCCGTAGGTGAGTACCGGTAAGATGCAGCTGTCATACACTTTCTTCTTCAGCGACAATGGTAGGCTGCTATTCATTATCTGAGAATGTCTGCCATATGCACCCCACCCCATTCTGATCCTTCTAATTATCTCTGCCTCATGGTTGGGATCTGGGGTCACAACTTGGCCTAAGTAGATATATTCGCTTACCACTTCCACTGCCTCGCCACCTATCTCGCCACCTATGGGGATCTTTAACGTGCGCCGAAATCTCGTATACACGGGCGTTTTTGCTTTCCGCCTCCATCAGAAAAGCGGCCGCCGCGGCCGGGAATCGAACCCGCGACCTCGTGCTCAGCAGCACAACGCCTTAGCCACTGAGCCACCGCGGCGGCAGATTAATTTGCACGAAGCGTACTGCACGTGAAGGAAATCGACGACAAAGTGAAATGCACAGCTAGCGAGCGAGGCAGTTGTGTTTGCTTTTTACTCGTCGAGTTACCGCGACCGGCGCGGATGAGAGAACTCGTTTTCTGTCGTTGACCGCGCAGTAATATGGCCGAATATTCATCCCGCCGCCAGTCATTGTTTTCGCACGCGTGGCTGCACCGTTCGGGGCGATAAACTGCACGAGACCGGCGTTGTGCCTTTTTCGCCTGCGTTTCGCGGTGCGTCGAGGGTCGCGTGGGAGAGCGAGTCGCTAGGCGTTACGGCACCAGCGTTGCGTAACCGCTAGTCTTACGAGGGCCGCGTTACGCGGCACCGAAATCTCGTCACCCCTTTCTGAGCAATATTGATCCAGCTGTTCCATCATCCTGTTTTTACGACCGCAGTACTTGGGCCTTCCCAAGGCCGCTGAATCGCTTCATTTACCGTTAGTTTCGGTTTTGCGTTTGCCGCCAGTGCCGAGTGCCTGTGCTGCTTTGTTTGCTCCGACCCGAAGTGGCCCGAAACCGCAGAGCTAACCTTAGCCGACATTCTCTTTCGGGGAATTATTCAGAGCGTTTCGGTTCGCCGGATGAACCAACTGCTAATGTTTACACAAGATTCGGTGGAAGAAGGAAAGTGGGGCGGGGGGCGCTGCTTATTGCTACTGATAGTTGCTGCACACAGGTTATGGAACACTGCGACCAATTAAACAAGAAAAACAGAGCGCACACACGAGTCCGCCAACTGATAGTGAGGTTACGATCCATGCCTCATATCAGCTCCTAATTTATTTGGCCAGTCGAATTCCTCTCTCCCCTTCATTAATATCAATACTCAGGACGGATATACGCCGGCCTTTGTCACCACAATCCCACTCACAGTTCCGTTTTGAACGTAACTCAACCATAAGGGCTGCGGAACTAAGCCGTAATCGAGGGGTCACAGGAACACTATTCCTCAATAACCTTAGGTGAGACAAGACGAACACACTGCCATCGATGCTGTTTGGCCTCACCTAGTAATGAGCAACCATGTAGGGCAGCAGGATAAGGTTGTGGAAGGATTTCATGAGACGTACATCATCAGGGGGGGGGGGGGGGGAGCAGACATATTTTTGTGCATTCCTTTTAAGTGTGGAGCACTTCATGGGTGTGGCTTGTCGTACCTAGTCCGGGGTCACGGTACCTGGCCACCGTAGTCACGGCGTCACGCACCCAAACAGAAGCTTCGAAAAGATCACTGCTTCTCCTGGTCGGTATCAAACGTGGGTCCCATCGCGTCACAAAGCCGATGTCAATCCCATTGCACCAGAGCGGCACACGTCACTCATTTGCAAAGCGTTGGGGGTGACCTTTGCGCTGCTCCGTTTACATGGAGGCTGCCACTGCTGGGCCACAAATAAGCGCACAGAAATATAACACACTAATTGCCCCCAACTACCCAATTAATGAAAATTCAATCCAGCACCTTTTTGTAGGCCTTTTCAGGGGTTGTAATGCCCCGTCTTTACTACTTTTGGTATTAACGCCAGCCTGATATTGAAAAAAGTCAAGAAAGGGTGCCACACCCCCTGTGGCAAATCGTTGCCCTGCACTTCGACAGCTCTCAAGCTGAGTGGAACTGCTTTCATTTTGCTATCTGTGTCTGTCGGCATACGTCTCCAACAAAGATTTATCAACAAAAAACCTGATCTTCAAATGGCTTTTGAGCTTTCCCGAGGAAAGGCAACTAGTCTTTGAAAAGGAAAAACGGATCGGCTTACAGAGCCAGTCACTAAAGTAAGGGCGACATTTTGCGCGCAATTGATCCCTGGCCAACCCTGCATGTATGTAACTGTGTACCAGATATGTCAATGTAGAGCAAGTCTTGTTTTATCGGCAGCATCACTGGAGATGGGAGCAGCAGGCTGGGAAGCTACACCTGCTCAATGCATTGTTTGCGTGGAAAGTGTTAACGCAGCAAAACTATGGTATGGCATGATATCTGGCTTCAAAAAGAAAAAAGAAAACCAAGAAAAGCACCTTTCCAGGTTCGTCAAAATATACTTTGCACAAAGAGGTACAACCACAGGGCTAGTGCTCATCCAGGCAGAGGCAGCAACACCTTGCAGAACACAAGCAGCCAGGAGAGAAAAAGCACAAGACTTTTAATCATCGTTATCTTACAACCTTGAGAGGCCAGGCATCCCAGTTTCGGAGGCGTGACCACATCTTCTGACACAACAGCCGAAAACAGCGCAGAAAAGCATCACAGAGATGGCTCTCACAGCCCGGTACCAGTTTTCTTCCCCCAGATTTGCATCGCACAAACAAGCCATTTGGTGTAAGAATAAATAACACAATGTTTGGCCATTACTAGAGCAAACAGTTTCAGAAGACGTTCAGCGACACTGGAAAAATGAAGCAATGTCATGGCGACACTTGCCCAAATCACCGCAAGCAGCATAACGCAGCGAGACGCAGAGCACTGATTTACAAGGCGTGGTTTGTCTCCCATTTGTTAAGTTAATCATGTTTTCATACCTCTATTGGCCTGTTCCGTGCTTTGCACACATTACATTCATTAGACAGCGTTTCAGGCTGCTTTTCATGCACTTTTGCACCACATAACATTGCTCAACTGCTGCAAATTTAAGACTGGAACGCATCAGTTGAAATTTACAACTTCCTGAAAAAAGGATAACTTTGTAGAGACTAACTTCTAAGATCTACTAAATCCATCTTTAACCTTGTTCTTTACTGTTCTGTCAGCTAAGCAGAGAGAGGGCGTAGAATGAGAAGGGTACCCTAAAGAATTTTACAGTTTAGTGCACAGTGCTCCATATTTGCACATTAGTTACTAGAGGGACTTAAAACATGCTAATTATTAACCAGTCTCAAATGTCTAGACCATGTTATATACTATTTTAGTTAAGTCAAGCACAAACAAGCGGGGTCCTGTTGTCAACCATCTTTCTTGCGAATTTGTGATGGCATCGTCACACTAAGAAGTACAAAGGTCTGGATTTAGCGAATAGCATGCACCTGTATCTAACCTGAACAAACTGTGTTGACGCAAACAGTCGATTTGACCAAGAAACAGGGAGAAAACACAGGCTTCAAACACTGAAATAGCGTCAGCAGGGATTAGAAACCCATGCAACGTCATTGCAGTAGTCCACGAGGTGACCTGAATGTCGCGTGGCGATTTTTTCACTCCAAGCTTTACAAACAAGGGCTCTAGACTTCCATTAGATAGTGAAATGAAAACATTACGTGAACTAGGTTATACTACGCAGCCACAAACAAATTCAGTTCAGTGTCCTTCTCCAGACGGCGATCCCAGCAGCGGCAGCTGCTTTTCTAGTGGAGGCAAAAAAAAAACAAGAACACCCGGTTTGGGTGACAAGATTTCAACGCGCGCTAAAGATGCCCAAGTGGTCAAAATTAATCCGGAGCCATCTACTATGGTGTGCCTCACAGCCCAGGCATAGCTTCGGCGCGTTAAATCTCCACACAATCAATTTTTTTTTTCCTCTAAATGTCAATCGTTGCATATAACTCAATTACAGTATAGCCCACTCATAGCGAACCCAGTTTTAGCAAACAAATCTTCGTTTCCCATTACTACTGTATTTATTCGAATATAAGGCGAGGTTTCTTTCCAAAATCCGTAGTCACAAAGTCATACCCCACCTTACATTCGAAGCTCAGTATATGTATATGGCGATTTTTTGTACTCTCCAAACTGCACCATCGCCTTATAATCGTGACCGCCTTATAATCAAGTAAATACGATATCTGTACACATCGATTTTGTGCCCGATATAGCGAAAAGAAGATATAACGAACCGATTCCAGTTTCCTGGTGTGTTCGCTATAAGCGGGCTTGACTATACCAGCTGTTCACAAGCCCCACACATCGCACACAGTTGCAACATTGCACATGTAAAAACATGTGCCACAGATGAACTACAGGTGATACTTCAGGCCCCCTCTCCCTATATACATAGAAGAACAAAGGCAGGAAGCAGAAGTCCTCGACACAGTCATCATAGCTGAGCACATCAGTTGGTAGGACAAGAAGACAGCAACTCTGTACAATTATTGGCATTACTCAAGATCGAGATGATGCTTTGTAGACCCTGCTAGCTATCGGGCGTTGGTGCGCTAGCTTATTGTACAGGCTGGGCTAGCAGACAAAACTTGCGGGCACTTGCAGACAACTGCACGTTGACAACATTGTGCAGCTTCGGATAAAGCCGCCCTTGGATTCGTGTAACAGGATTAAAAAAGAAATAAAGCGTGCTTCAATACCTTTTTTTCAAGCTAATCATCCTCACTCGCACACTCACAGGGTACGGTACAAGAATACCTCGCATCAACATTAAACAAACCAACTTAAAGTAAAACAACAAAACTATGCTGAATTAGCTTTAGTGACAGTGATTGCATAAGCAACAGGCATCTAACATGGGTCCTGTAAGCGAAATCACCGCACGATGTTTCTCGTGAACAATCTGCAAGCATCAATTTACGTAAACTGTGAACAATACTATCAGGGACATCTGCTTCATTCCCCTTTTAATCCGTTGAGCTTTAAATTAGTAGGGTTTCTGTGATAACGAAAAAAAATACGGTAAGCTGACGGCAAACATTCCAAGTCACACTACAGTGCATCGCACTACTGCCATCACCTCAAGTGATTGGTGGAAACAGGATTCTGCAACCAGCATCCCATTCTTTCTTAGCAAGGCCTCTAAAACCAGAGGAGACAAATTCAAAAAGTCCTGTGCATTAGAATTGCTTTTGTAGCTACTCAGAGCTCATTCAACTAGTTTTACAAGTTGGCCTCATTCAAACAGCGGCAGCCTTTTTGTAATCTCAGTTGGATCACAAGACACCTAACCACGGCTTCACTAAAAGCACGCACTGCATCATCATGCAGGTAACACTCCGTTTGCATCGAAACAATGTTACAGAGGAACGCAAAAAAAAAAAAAAAAGGCAGGAAGGGACACCAATGATGGCCACAAACACAAGCAAAAGCCGCAAGGAATGCATACAACCTTCAATTATTTTTTCTCAATACTGAACGCACGAGGGAATCAAGTTGCAACACTGACAAAAATCACCAGCAGCTGAACTCTGCGAAGTCAGCGTTGAGCGTTCAAGGAAACCTAGTCCCGCAAAACGATGCCTGTGGCATTCACACCAACGTAGTCCATAGATCAGACACAACTTGAAGTTCATGCAAACGACACATCGCGAAGTTTTGCTTCAATGTGGCTCACTCATATCATTACTCTACAACTACCTACTACGTGAAGATCACCCACCAAACGTGTTGTTGACACTGCCTTTCCATATCAGTTCAAACACTGAACGTAGGTGCTGAACGTAAAATGACATAGGTGCTTAGGCCATTTTATATTTCTTCCCCTTAAGAAAGAACCCCATGTTTCAGTAATGAGTGGAAGGAGGAATGACGAAACACAGTTTGCAACATATCTTCGATAAATTAACCGGCAAAGTCAGTGATTTGTTAGAGAACGCGCAAGATTATTCCCAAGGGAAAAAAAAACTACGCTGTTGGAGAGAAATAATTCATAGGTCACGGGGGAAAAAAAGCAAGAAAAATACGGAGAAAAAACAAAAAAAATAAACGCAAGCACAGAGTGGTCGCCGACACGTGCAAAACATCTCCAAGTAAGCACGTGTCGCAGTTTCCACCTCACTAGGTTTAAAAAGAAACAAACAAAAGCGAGGGAAAAACGCAGCCCTCCATTCTTGCTTGTGCCGCAAGCCGACCGAAGCCGACCGCAATCAGCCAACTCGTTCCGGCTTGCCGCTGTCGATCTGGAAGACGTTCGCCGGGCCAGCCGCCGACCGGATTGGTGGTTCCCCTCTGGGCCGTCGCAGACGTCACGTGCAGCACGCTAGGGGTTCCCGTTGGTCGCCCATGCTGGGGCAGATGCCTACACCGATCGTCGGGGGTCAGACAATGCGCATGCCTGCCATCGAGGACTGCAGCGACTGCAGAAGATGGGGGCAAGAAAACGGTACTCAGGGTTAACTCAAAGGTACCGTTGATAATGAACGAGTGCGGCATGCTCATCAAAGTGTCCACTAAGGCAAAGGTGTTGCCTTCGAGATGGAACAAACACGCGTGAGAGTGAAACACGGTTACAGCAAATGCTGGACTCCGACAGAAGCACTTGCGGTTGTCACTTAGAATAACTTTTTCCGCCCATGCAAAGTGCTGGATGAACAGAGTGGGATCTTACTGTCGCCCCCTTTCCCACTGTACTGCTAGCTTGTGAATGCAAAAGGACACCGCCATCACGGTCCCCCCCCCCCCCCCCTTCTCTCTCCCTCCCCTTCCCCCTCCGTCCTCCGCCATCAATATTAACAGTGGAGCTGTTGTACAAGCTGCAAGTTCGCCATTGCAGGAAAACATATCGAGAAAATATCGAGAGCGCTTCCCTCGCGGCGACTGCACATAACAGCGCTGTTGTCAAGCGCTAGTGTGCACTGTTAATTGGCACGAGGAACGCGACAATACCGATGCATTCGATGATGACTGCTACAAGCACAGTGCAAAGTGTAACGTGAATTTACATGCACAGTTTGTGCAGCTAAACAATTTTAAACTTGTACAAATGTGTGCTGATGCGTCCTTCAGTGCTTGCGTATAAAGAAATCCTGCAGCTTCGCCATGGTTCAAGCCTTGCGCAACTTAATGCAAGCTCCGCCAGTTGAGCTCGTGGAAGTCTACAATGCCAAGATCAGATACACCCGCTCCAGACTGAACAGGCCACCGACATGCCCCCACCAGTGGTGGTGGCTCAGTGGCCACGGCATTGTACCGCTGAGCCCAAGGTCGTGGGCTTCATCCCGTCTGCGGCGGCCCCTTATCAGATGGAGGCAAAAAGCAAGAACGCCCACGTGTACGACACTATCCCCAGGTGGTCGGAAGTTATCCAGGTGAGCCCCACACTTATACATAGCCCAGGCGTGTCTTCGGCACTTTAAGCACCACCTTTTCCTGCCTCCCTCTCCCTCTCTCTAGGGGTCAAAGGTCAGAGGTACCTTGAGGTCCCAGAGGACGAGCCGTCCGTCCATGCCCTGGGTGCAGACGCGGGAGGCGTTGTCCCGCTCCCCCTGCACCAGGGTGACCAGGGTGATGGCGTTCTGGTGCGCCGTGTCCAGCAGGGTGTCGCCCCGGCTCTCCACCGCGTGCTTGTCCATGTTCAGGAACTTGCGCATCGCACTGCAGGTGCACATTTGGGGAGAGAGAGCAGCGAGTGAGCCCACTTACAGGGGCACGCACAGGGGCCTTGGCATTCTTACGGCTCCTTACGGGGCATCAGAATGCCACGAGTTGCATTTTACATTGCCCCATTTAACTGGCACGAAGGCGTTAGCACTAGACTACTGAAAAAGAAACCACTTTCCTCCTCTATCGTAGCACAGGAGTACACATCTGCGTATACACCATGTTTTACATTCTGCAAATTCATACCTTTGATGAACACCTCATCTGCTAAGGACAGCGTGAGTGACCCTAATAGCTTTGATCACTATGACATTATGCATACCTCGCATGGGACGGAACCTGCTTGCTGCACACATAGTAACGTTTCCTGGGACTAGATAACCGTGCTTAAGCTCAGACAAGCAGCCGAGAAGAGACCAGTATGCCACCCTTGTCAGAGAAACATTAGTCGTAAACACTGTGTAGCCATGGTATCAGCTTGCAGCTTTGAGCGTGTAGTAAATCCCTACATTTTCCTTTTTTTCATTCATGAGAAGTGTGGTTTATTAAGGCTGCTTCCCTAGCACGATCCCCACCAACCAATTTGCTGACACAAGCTAAGGCAATGCACTTGCAAGTTTTCACGGCAGCATTTGGCACACTTGCACTAAATAGTTAATAAATGAAGGATTACAAGAATGAAAATACAGAATGGGCCTGCAAATAACAAGTTTCACAAATTCAAAAAAGTGGGCCCACCTTCAACAGTCCAACTTTTCCACAGCGGCATTCTAAATGCACACTGCAAGCAGCAAGCTGGCACACAACACACACAGCCACAACAAACAGCGACTTTCCAGTCAACATTCCAGCCAAACAAGTACCAGTGTACTTCAACTAATGTTAGTGCACCACCTAGCTGGCAAACGTCAAGTGCAACCTTTATATGCAGCAAAAATGACGCAAGCAGCTGGCTACACTGCGGCACAAAACTTGAACAAAACGCAAACACTTAATAACGCTGCCATTAGGGGTAACTGCTGTCAGATAATCGCCCAGTTCCACACCATTCACAGGGTGGGTCACCTCAAACCGGTTTCTATACATCTATTATTCCAAAGAGCCGCAACCACCTCTAACGTTGATTTTAAAACCTGCACTCCATCAATGCCACTTTTTCACAGAACAGCTTACACCTGATGGCGGAGGCCAGAGCTGCTCTACAGGTTGGTTTTAAGCCCAGGAATCAGGAAACTTAGCTTGAATTTGGCCAAAACAGCACAGTGCCAATAACCCAGAAGACCTGACAAGCAGTAGCCCAATTCTTCCCTTCCTACTCAAGGCAAACCACACCACACACAGAGTCCCATTTCCAAAGCCATACCCACCGTATCCAGCCGCAGAAAGACTGGCAATAAACTGCTGCCAGTTAGCCACAAGCGGTTCACTACTGCGAACCACTTAGAAGCTGTTGACTTGCACAGTGCCAAGATGCGCATCTTTTTTCTACTCTCAGGGAGTAATTTGAACACTTTTTACTAATACGCATCTACAGGAGCAACGGTGTTCCAAGGGCCCACCTACAGCTACGAGTGCCACTCTACACGGGTACTTCTTCTAACAGGGACAGGGCTACAGCACACACAGGCAAGAAACAACAGCAATGTTAGCCTATGGGGGGCCAGGCCACCAAAGGTGAGAGTGGTGTTATTTCCGGGGGTGCTCAACAACCGAATGCACACCACACACACACAGTTTAGTTTCGTTCGCTTTCTGTTCTTCTTGCTCACATACGCAGCTGGGCTGATAACTTCGGGGTCACCGTCGGCTGCCGAACCTTGCTGGCTGTCTTCTGAAGCTACGACCTTACCACTGTACACGTTTGGGGGGGGGGAAAACGGCATCGAGTCAGCACGGCCTACACCCTAGGGCACGCAAAAAACAGCGCTCTGATGACACCAGCGAGGCACTAATGTTTCGACTGTGCAAGAATGAGCTAGATGGAGGGAAAAATTAAGTTTCGTAGCTTTTATTGCCCGGTTTTGCTGAACAGTGGACTAAACTTTACAGAGGATGTAGAGCTACATTCTGCTTGTTCAACCTCTGTCCTAAAATTAGGTAAACATCAGCTGTGGCTGTCTTTTATGAGGAATGCCTTGTAGGCTGTTCGAAATGGCATTGCTGAAGACATTATTCCCACTAATGAATTATGGTGGTATGGTGATGCCCACATATATAACAGAAAAATGACCCCTTCCAAGTAACAAACAAAATAACACAAAGACTACTACTGCCGCAAGGTGCATGCCAATGACTGCTGTACATCCAGACTAGAAAGCTGCTTTTAACTAATAAAAAGGCTTCCCGCTTCATCTCTTGTTGCCTCCTTTTGAGTCGCACCTTTTCTTTTCAACTATTCCACGGGATGTACCACTCAAAACTCCCTCACCCTCCGTCAAGAGTGACTAGAGATGGCTCAGACCAGGTAGGCTAGGCGAGCCTTATTGATTAAAATTCCCGCACCACTCAAAATACACTTTTAGACACCAGTGCAATGTGAATTCCGATGCAAGACTTTATGAACGGTGAACTCTCTCGCCGGCTGTGTCCTTTCCAAGTGAGAACTGAGGTGCCACTGCCACCGAAAATAAAGTGCCCCGAGTGAATGAATGGCTGACCTGACACCGTCGACTTCCTTGCGCTGCGACTTGTCCAGCTTGTCGACAAAGCTCAGCTGGCCATTGCTGTACTCGTACACCATGGGGCAGCAGTCGTAGCCCTGGCAGGACAAAAAGGTAAACATCAAGATGAACTCTGTCGGAATGCTCAATTATTCCCGCATTCCTCCAAAGCGGTCCCGCTCTCGCGACGGGTGTCGCGGCGTGCAGGAGCGGCAGCAGGCGAGATACGGCTGCTTCGTTTTCCCGTGTGCTGCGTAGCCCGCGGGGGTGCGCTGCTGTCCGTCAGGGGAGCGAAGGAAGTCTCTCTCGAGTTCGGACCACCGAAGGAGGCATAAGTAGGCCACCCCCGCTCCGTCGACCTGGGTCCTCTTGTGCTTTGTTGGAGCATCCCCAGCCCGGGTAAGCCTGACCGACCTTTCTATTTTTTATGCACGCGGAATCAGAGTTATCTAGTGTGTTTTGTATGTTTCAGTTATTCAATAAATGTGTTTGGGAGAGTCCAGATGTCCGTTTTTGCCCGAACCTGCTGTGGCCGCTATCCAGCGCGACGCGGGTTGGGATCGCTATCTTTTTCGCGCGGGAGCCGGTAGGCGAAGCCCGCTTACCAGGCTGAACAAGTAAAGCGACCCCATAACTCGGACAGTCTCTCTCGGTCATTTGGCAAATGTGCCTCAACAACCATCTTACAAAGAGATTTTCAATCCAAAGCACCACATGCTCACATGTGCCTGCATATTACTTTGGTGAAACATCGATGTCAGCTCATTTACTTGGTACGTGGTGTTGGTGCTCTGCGGCCATTCCTTTTATGACGTGGCAACGAGGCTGTTTTGTAGGCCTAGTAGTTCCCACAGCCCCCAGTGCGAAAAACTTGCTTTGGCTGTACTCTGGTCACCAATAGTGTTCCACAAACCGCTCACAGGCCTTGGTCGAGTGAGAATGGCAGAGATCGAAAGGTTTTCATCATCGTGGCGATAACGGAGGGGGAGCAATGTACCACGATATGCGTACAAACCTCCCAAGATGCCACTGTCAGCCGCAGCACTGCCACGACTCGGTGAATGCAGCTAACGTGATGATGGCAGTGTGCTGTTTCATACATTACAAACAAGCTTTTCCTCAAAGCTACGGGCACATGGTCTATGACCCATCTTGCATATATTTACGACATATCTATATTATATCTATATTATATCCATTATATCTATACACATCACTTGTACATATCTATGACAAAGCCACGGAGGTTGCTGCACAAACAATGCAACGTGGCCCCTGTCGACAACCTGCACGCCAGTTTCTCACGCGACCGCGGAACTGTAAATCCTATCGTAACTCGTAAATGAACCACCCGACAATTGAGATGCGGAGTCGAGCATGCCGAGACACCCCAGCTCGAAAGGACAACACAGGGAGGGAGGCACTACTCACAGCCACGAGCAGCCTGGTGGGGGAGACCCAGAGGCAGGAGAGGAAGGGCAGGTGCGGGGTGCGCACGTGCACAATGGCCATCCCGCGCTGGGCGTCGGCCACACACACGCTCGAGTCGTGCCCCACCCAGGCCAGCCGGCTGCCGTCCCCGCTGAAGCACACTGAGTGCACCCAGCCCACTGCGAAGAACGAGGTAGGGGGGGGAGCAGGGAAGGGGAGACTTCAAGTAAACGCACCAGCTACACAACACTGTGCAGTCACGGTTAAACAAAATGCAGACGCCAAAACACGAACCACAACATGCAAAATGGCACCATTTCTTTCCACGAAAGTCAGTCACATGCTTCGTAACAGTGACAAAGTTCAAAAAGGTGACTTCCCAACATGAACGCAGCTGCGTCATCACCATATTCTTCGATTTTCGTGTTAATTTTTCTACTGCCCGTGACTGTACATCGTGTGGATGCGAGCAACAGTGCCACACAGCGATGAAGTCATTGGACGTTACTGTGATTGCCTTGCACAATGTGTCGCGCACAATATGGGCACACACACCCCCTCCCATCGATGAACTGTGTATGCCTGAGCAGGGTAGCAATGGCCCCACAGGCGAAACATGGCAGCCTATGGAGCTGACGTGCTACTGTCTATGGGCTCACTTCCAGCAGGGAAAAGAAAATTAAAAGCAACGCCACATCCACAAAAAAAAACCAAACAGCACACAAAACCATTTTGCTTTTGTTTTCTCATGGCCATGTGCGAGTGTTACTTGGGACCCAGTTTAACACTGGCGCTGTAGATCATAGCACCAGTAACTGCACTCCCATTCAGACCCAATTTCTCACTAGTTCCTCGGCTCTGCATGACAATGAGCGCTCCCTCGAACGTACGGCCCCTTTTCCATGTGATGTTGCCAAGTCATTTTTAGCTTCATAAAGCAGCGTCATTCAGATGTATCTACTTGCATAGGTTACCCACATTTCTAAGACAGCTGTTTTGAAGGGAACGTCTTGAAACCTTCACTCCTAGGCCAGCCTTAAAGGGGCCCTGCAGCACTTACCATCGACCACTCGGAATGTATTTTGGGGTAAAAACTATCGTCCCAGCAATCTACTCCCGCAAGAATTATGTAGTTCACTATCACCGAAACTACGCGCGATGAGAAATCGCGCATAATTGTTCTCTCTCAACTCGACCGCAGACAACGCGGCGAAAGCTGCGCGCTCTCTCCCGGAGAGCGGGGCGGCTCGCGGCTTTCTCTTCGGCGGCCTTCGATTTATCACATGCCCAGGAGTTTTCTTCTTTGCTCCGCAACGTGGAGGGGTCTATTTACGGTCTGGTGCCACAAAAAAGCAGGCATGGCTGCCTGCTCGCAAGCGCACACTCGGGCTCGTACAGCGTCTTTGAAGCAATAAACGTTTGTTGTCGAGTAGTCTCATTGAAAAAGGAAGTATTGAGCTCATCACTCGAACTCCACGCACACTCAAAACACAAAAGAAACGCCAAAACTGTTCGCACAGGTTCAGGCATAGAAGAGGTTGATACACAGCGCCGATGACGGCGGATCGTCACAGGAAATGCCAGAAACAAGCCGCGAAGTTGACCAGCGACAGCCAATCGGACAGCCATGGCCTCAATGACGCCGTTTAGGTAATGCCAGGGGTGCATAATGAGGAGAATTGAAGAGAGCGCGGTTGGTTTTTCGGCATCTTTCACAGCGTTTTGCGCGCTCACCGCTTCATGTGCATGTGTAGCATTTGGCTAACACATTGTCGTGGTCCTCCCATAATAAAGGCAATTTAGGTTTGCTGAATGCAATTCAATTTTTCTGTGTTGGCCCCATCTGTCTGTACCTTTTGCTGCTGAATAGGGCTTGGCGCTCCAGACAGCGGCTGGAAGCTTGAGAGCCCTTTTTGCATTTCGCGGTGGAAAATTGTTTTAACTGCGTTTTCTTCACTTGATATCGCAAACATTACGCCCACATCCTTCTTTCTTTAAGAAAACAGTGCCAGTATCAGTTATGTACCGATACGTTGCTTCAAATATGCCTAATGTCTACCTTTTGCACAACAATGTTGACAGTTACGAAGCGTGCAGCAGATTCAGTAGTTTGGAAATATTTTGCCTACACAAACGTCTACTTTGAAAACACTTTCTGCCTGTTGGCCGGAAAGCTGAAACGAGTGACAGAATGAATAATTAGCCCAAGATAGCCTGTCATCCTTAAAGCACAATTCTCTGAAATCTCGAACAGGCCTCAGCCCCTTTAACTTCTATGAACAGGGGGGGAACCTTTGAAAAGCAGTATATAGGAGGCCCCGTAGCAAGACATCTACGGTAGACTTTGGAAAAGCATTTGAATCAGTAAAAACCGATGCAGTGCTGGAAGTTTGGAACGGACAGGGAGTAGAGAAGACATATAAATTACAATGGTATGCTTTTAAGCAAATTTTACGAAGTTTTTAGGAAAAATCATCCGTAACTGCCTTAATTTGACTTCAATTTCAATAGAATCTTTTGCCAGTGCCACTAGATCCTCGTGTGAAGCATTTCGTCGGAACTTGCGTACTGTCATTTCCAGAACTTCTTCAAGCCACGATATCTCAGTGCTGTCACTATTATACAAGCCATGTATTTCTTCCTCCCCATTCAAAATCATTTCTGTTCCCACCGCCATCTGTACGATAAGAAACAACTGTCTTGAATAAGGACTAAGGATAGTGGGAGCTCTAAAGGCCACCGGAGAAAGTAGGGGAACTGTGGCTAGGTACGCTGCAGCAGTGAGCACAACAGGGTGAAGACAGTCCTGTGGCAAGCCTTTCGCATTTCCCAAAAATCCTCGATGCCAATCTGCCCTAGTAATGCTCACCTCCGCTGGCCGACAGCTCGGCCATGAGGCTGCCGAAGCTGGCCCCCTTGTCCCCCCAGGGGGTCTGCTCGGGCACGCTGTCCACCTCCTTGATGTACGCAGAGAACACCCTGGGAGGGAGGGGGAGGAGGAGGGGCAGTTCAGAAAAAGGGCACACGACAAGCGTTGAACAAAAAGGGTGCCCTTTTGCTTCGTACGCTTTTTTTTTTCTTTTGGTACTGCATTGGGCGTTACGGGGAGGACAGCAGCCGTATATAATGCCCCAACCAATACTGTCACGGGGTAATGTTCCTTCACACCTCAATGGCAGAGTGGAGGTTAGATGGTTTATCGGCTGCTGCCAATCCCTGCTCTGCTATGGGTACGCTCCCCTGTACTGTTTGGGAACCAAGCTGCACACAGCCATGCAGTGGAATAGGAGGACACTCGGTGGTGCTCCGGATGCTGCTTCTGCTGCCACCGCTTCCTTGTGTACACCCATCAATTCCTTCACCTTGTACAGATCGTAATTATGTCCATTGACCCGCCACGGTGGCTCAGTGGCCAAGGCGTCGTGCTGCTGAGCCCAAGGACGTGGGTGCAATTCCCAACCATGACGCCCACTTTTCTGACGGAGGCGAAAAGCAAAAACGCCCGTGTGTTCGAGGTTTCAGCCCACGTTAAAGATCCCCAGGCGGTCAATATTATTCCGAAGCCCTCCACTACGGCGCGCCTTTGGCGTGCAACGTGTAGCTTTGGCGTGTTAGACATCATAATGTCAATCTGAATATCCCTCACCACTGTGACATGATCATCACCATCATCTAGGCTTGCCTTTAAAGGGTGCTCCACAGCAAGCACGCTTGCACCGCAGTGAAGACAGCAAGACGGTCACTAGCGGGGGAAAACCATAACAGCACGGGCTAATAACTGAACCGACAATTTATGGTAATTTTTATAACTACTTCTAGGGGAGGTACAAGCTGCAAGTTAAACCAATAGTGAGTAATGACATCACAGATTTCTTTCCCACGAAGAAACATTAGAACCATAACTGACAAAGTACTACAACCAAGGGAGACAAAGATTTAACTTTAACGGAATACTGAGGCATTGTGCTATACTCGGTGACAACTTAAGAACGGCACCAGAAGTTGCCGCTGTGCCTTATCACCGTAGCCGGATATTTCTCCGCGCGGCGCAAGTAGGGCGTTACTGGGAATATTTTGAACATGGCGTAAGCCGTTCCCGTGATTTTTTGGACTTAATATGCTTATAAATGACTCCAGTGACGACAAACAAACTGCGTGAGACAAGGCAGACGATATCACGCATTCATAGCAAACCCCTTTCAAAACGCGCGCGCACTGACGTCACGGGTCCGGCGCCTTGGCGGAGTGATACACTACATGAGGTGGTGCCGTTCTTGAGTTGTAACCAAGTATAGTTCACACTCATGGCAGAGTACCCCTGCAATCTGCAAGCCTGCCAGTCATGCAGGAAGGCATGCATAGAGTAAACAAAGGCAAAAAAAAAAAAAAAAAGGAACTGAAGAAGTTCTGTTGGCACAACCTCTGCAGCTGAACCACTGTGGCTTAGCCAAAGAAAGGCACCTTTCTGAAAGTTTTCAGCTCATGACATTCACCACGGTGCATTCCACAGTGATCGTTTGTTGGCAGCTTTCTTTCTCTTCTGTGCGAGATAAACTGTTTCGACTTCATGCACTAACTGAAGGAGTCCATTTCAGACACCTACTACCACTCTACAACCCACGGAGGGGACGGGAGCGGCACCGTACCGTGTGCGGAAGTCGGTGGACCCGCAGGCGAGCAGGCAGTTGTTGGGGTGCCAGTCGACGGAGGTGGCGGTGGACTTGATGGGCTTCTTGATGTGCTTGCTCACCCACCAGTTGTGGTCCTCCTCGAAGTAGCACACCGACACCAGCTTGGCGCCCGAGCCCACTGCAAACTTGTTCTCTGCACAGGACGACATTGCGGGGTTAGTACTGCTCTGCGGTGGTGTTGTCACTGTCCATGCCTCCGCCCACCACAAGCCACATGGTCCCGTTTGCTGGCCCTGTAAGGGTTCACCGTGGAGCTTTGGGAGGCTCGTCATTTTAGTACCCGACCATTTCAGGATCGCAAAGGCCCGAACAACGCTGCTGTGACTCCCAATCAATTCCAATATCACCAAATCCCAAAATGTACCCACAGCTCAGTTTCAGGTGTTTTCAAAACTTTCGGAAACCAATTTAAAGCAAAGGTCGCTATTTACACCCAATTGGAATTGTGGCCATTACTGTATTCTGAAAAGAAGGCTACAGAAATGTGTTCTTGGCATTGAACTCAGAATGGACATTTGTCCGTTTCATCTGGAATACAGCTTTGGAAAGCGCAGAAAAAAAAGGGGGGGGGGAAAAGAAAACGCAAGTTACGTAGTAGTGTTACCCTGAACAAGAAAACAAAACACTGGGACGAAACAAGGCTAACACAATGTTTCTGCATTACCCTCTACCATTTTCTCACTTGGGGTGAAGCTAGACAGCAGTCTAGATAGCTGTCACTCACTCTCGTGGACTCGTCAACATCTCAAATTTCTCGGGTACAAAGTGAGCACGCATGAGCGAGATGACTGACTGCAAGCAAAAACCAGGCCAGGAAAAGTAACTAACTACACCAAGAGTGGGACTGAGTACAAGTGGGTAACAAGTAAACACGGTGTGTGTGCAAATAATACACACACACCACCAGTGGAGACGTACCGAGGGGCGACCAGCGCACGCAGGTGGCGGCGCGGTTGATCCGCAGCAGCACCAGGGTGGGCGTCCAGACGGCGGTGGCGGCCTTGGCACCGCTGGGCTCCTCCGCGCCCAGGGTCCACACGTAGGCGTTGCGGTCAGCCGCGCAGGTCACGATGCGGTTGCTGCGGGGGGCCCAGTCCATGCTGGTCACCCGCAGGTCGTGCCGGCTCAGCGTCTGGCCCCGCGACCACGAGGGGCCGCTGCGCCGGTACAGGTGCACCTCGTGGCTGTTGGGGCACAGGGCCACCTCTGCGGTGGGGGAAGAAAGGGGGCAGTTTTTTACCCTAGGGAATAACTGGGGAACAGGCCACCTCTGCACTAGAAGTGGGTGGGCAATGGTTGCAGGGGAAAAGGGAGGGGGGAACATTGCGCTACGGAATAGTTTTACAGGTACACGTCACGGCTGTTGGGGCACAGGGCCACCGCTGCGCATCAAAGAAAAGTGGGGAGGGAAGACGCCAGTCACGCTATGGAACAACTGGGGAACCGCTGGAGAACAGGCCACCTCTGCACTGAAGGCAGGTAGGCGGTGGTCACAGGGTGAAAGGGTGAGGGTACAACCCTGCGAGGGAACAATTGGGAAGCAACCAAGGGCGCCTCCTCGACTTGCAGACGAAAAGTATGCAACAGAGCACTCGACCACTCTCGTTTCACCACAGATCAGCCTCTTTCAGCCAAATTCACACCGAGTCGAGTTTACGGAAAGCAAAAAGCCAGCCTCCACGTGTCCGAACGGCACTGTTGGCCTCGCAGGTGTTCAGCAACCATGCTGTGCCGGCAAAAGCACGTACAACTAGCGTGTACTGTAACTATAATAAACCGAAGGCGAAGAATGCTAGCTGCCAGCCCTCTGCATCCTAAGTATTGATTGATTGTAGGGTTTAAAGGGGCACTGACACAAAAATTTAGCATCTTGTTTTTTTCGTTGCGATAAGTAGCTAGTGACCTACTTATAACCTGTAGAAACCTCATTTGCTTCAGCGTGCGACGGTTGTTTAATTAGAGGGATTTTAAATGCGGCCAGTCGCAGTTTCGGTTTCAGCGAGTGCCGCGAAACGATGGATTTTGTGGATTTTGTGTGAACAAAGCTGACCACGTGACCGTCGGAGGGATATCACAGAGCAGAGCCGCCGTAGCACTGTCGAATCCGCATCGACGGCAGTTTCTGCGAATGCCCCCACGTACTTATCTCGTGAGGCGCTTAATTAAAAAGCGACCGTGGATGTGACGCAGGCGCTGCGAGTGCAAATGCTACCGCGGCTAAAGAACGACGCGCGACGCTCGAGGCGGTGGGTGGCAAGACGCGCGCTGGGAGCAGCCGGCCGGTCTGCCTACAGGTCCGCCTACAGATGTGTTCGGCTCAGCACTGCGGCGGATATTCGAGTGCCGCTCTCGTAAGCGGTGCAGATGACAATTTTTAATGCAACCCTCCATCGCATCATTAACTCCTTTCTCATTTAAGCCACTATGGTCGGGACTTGGGGACAATTTCGTGCAGCGGTAACAAGCCATCACTCGAGCTACCTGCGCCGGCCTGGGGCACTGCGCGGCCGTGGCCGCCGCCTGCACAGCGACCGTGCGGCTAGCTCAGTGGGCTTTTCGTGCCTCCGGCGCGTTTTCGCATCCAATGGTAATAAACAGTAATAGAAACAGAGTGCCTGGAATCGCTGTAGAACTTTGGTCGCGGCCAGCTGCCCGATTAGCTTACGAAATCACGGCGCCTCCGCCGCCAACGATCGGGTCGTTCGTTCTCGAGAGCAGAAGCTCCGCCCTCCGGCCCTCCGATTGGAGC
This sequence comes from Haemaphysalis longicornis, assembly GCF_048455015.1. NCBI lineage: Eukaryota > Metazoa > Arthropoda > Arachnida > Ixodida > Ixodidae > Haemaphysalis > Haemaphysalis longicornis. The sequence goes on from NW_027526385.1 coordinate 17,587,836, forward strand.
GGCGAGCCGGGCGAGCCCGCGTAAAACGCCGGTAGTGCGGAAGCGGCAAACACAAACTCGTGACGTGTTTGGATGTTGTTTATTTACAATTGCGCGTGGTCCTCTGCTGGCTGCTCGGTTGCGTTTCGCACACTTCAAAATTGATTTTAAATATGTTCTAGGCTGTATTCGCCGCTGATATTTTGCAGATGATGTATATGTGTTCCCACCAATCTATCTCCGACGTTATCTCGCCTTCAAAATTTTGTGTCAGTGCCCCTTTAACGCGCCGACGCAACGCATGCGATGAGGCGCGCTGAAGTGGAGGGCTCCGGATTAATTTTGACCACCTGGGGATCTTTAACGTGCGGCGAAATGTCGTACACACGGGCGTTTTTGCTTTTCGCCTCCATCAGAAAAGCGGCCGCGGCGGCCGGGAATCGAACCCACGACCTCGTGCTCAGCAGCGCAACGCCTTAGCCACTGAGCCACCGCGGCGGGTGCATCCGAAGTATTACAGTTGGGCAATGCCAGAAGCACTGCTGTGTTTTGCCAGGAAAAGAACGGCACCTATTCAGGTACACTTGGTACTCCGCTTCACGCTACATGCAAATAGTAAAGACTTGGCCAACTTCAAAGTTAACCCCACTTAGCATTAGAAACTTATACACAAGTGCCTAATAAATTAATAACTGCAGTTTGTGCATCCCCGCATGACGTGCTTAACCCCTTAAGGGCTTATGATGACCTAGGCTCATCATGAGTGGTCGCCACTTTTTCACTATGACGACCTGGGGTCGTCATGGGTCTTTCGCAATGTTCCAAGGGGCTTTTCACGGGCCCAGCTCGTCAAATGGTGCTTTCCTACGCGAAGCATAGACGTCAGCACAGGTTTTGCCATTGGAACTTTTATTCAATGGCAGTTTGCACGCTAGATGGCGGCATGCGCGCCTCGTGTTTCCCGCACATTTTAAAGAAACATGACCCTATCGATGCTGGGTTCTTGAGCGGCTTTCTCGTGCAAGCGTGAGTGGTGAGGATGTCGGTGTCGCGTTTGATTCGGGCGAAGAGTGGTGAGTGTTTTACGGACAGTGACTCTGAATTTATTGCAGAATACACCTCAAATGCCTCAGGTATGGGGTATTACACGTGGGGTGAGGAATGACCAATAAAATATCATTATGCACCGTGAACCCTTTTCGCAATGATTTTTGTTTTAAAGATGTTCCTGAAGCATTTCACGCCATAAGAAAACTTGGCAATATTGGTACCTAGTTGAGTTTCTTAATGAGCCCTTAAGAGGTTTAGTTATGCTTCAAGGTATCTTATACGAACAAGTTGCACTTGTAGCATTCAAAGGACCAACAAAAGCCCTCGTCAAGGTGACGCCAGGCAGTGCATTCACACATTCGTTCTTTTTAACTCTTTCGTTACGGCAGAAAAACGGCCGATTTTGAGTGCTTCCAGAAAACTATTTTTTTCTCTTCAGCTAGTGGACACATTTAGCATTGCTATGCATGTAATTGTAGCTTATAGATTGCTCTCACATACACATACCAGCAGTTTTGTGAAAGGTACAATTACTTACAGTTTATTAGTCAAATAATCAGAAAAAAAAAATGCACAAAAAAGTATACACGCAATGTATATAGGCGATTGTAATGAGCCTAAAAATTATTTCAGGAATTCTAAGATATACAAATTGTTCCTACATTTCCTGGCTATGATTCAGTATATATATCAACGCTGTACACCAAGTTTGGTATTTTTGTGAGCCCGTCAACCTAGCGGAACTGACGGCTGTGCCACTCCTTGAAGCCACTCGAGTAAGTCGGTCATGCATCCCAGCACACTTTTTTGTGTTCTGACACAAAATCCTTTTCACTTTAGTGGTAAAAAACCAGCAAAAAAATCCAGCACTCTTGAGAAGTGTCGCGCATCGCTCTGTAGCGGTAATCTGACACGAGTGCCAGGCTATCATGAAGGTGATAACGCAATATGACGCGGTGCCATTTGGCAAAATATCCCTACCGTACGCTGTCCTGGCCCTACACATCAATGTGTAAAGCCACAGTCGTCAGACAGGAAGCCCGTTTTGTTTATAAATACAGCCCAAATACAGTGGACGCTGTTTTCACACAACTCGCCACTACCGCGGGTTCAAATTTCACTCTTGGCGCGGTCTCTGCACGCGAAGTATCAACAAAACATAATAAAATCAAAAAACGAGTTGTCAATAAATACGCCAGATGGCGCTAGCTGTCCACCAGGAGCCGTTTTTGGCTTTCGCGGGACGTTTGAAATCATCGGACACCGGCGTCCAATGCCTTATGGTGCCGTACTGAAAGAGTTAAAAAGCAAACAGCCAAGGCCGCTGAACTTTTGAAATGCCAGGAGCACTGCACCTTATGCACCTCTAGCTTTTTAACATCAAAAATTCTGCCAATCAGATTCTGAAGGTCCAGCAGACTTTTAAATTAACAAGGTGACGTCCATTCCCATTCTACCCTCAAGATTCATCCTTCACTGAACGCTCCACAATTCATTTCGAGCTGTAATAAAACCTGCCTCCTTCGAAGCCCCAGAAACAGAAATCTCCACAACACCCTTAGCTCACCTGTGCGATCCTTGTTCCAGGCATGGCAGGTGATCGGCTCCACACCAAAACTGTGCACGTCCATGGTCCAAACAGGGGGGGCGTCACTGCAAGGCACCAGAAAAAACGGTTTCAATTTGACACTGGTGTGTTGCCATTGGAATGCACCTTATGAAAATGGGAACACTTTTAACCCTGTAATGCCCAACCAATGAAAACAATAGATAAAAATTGTAATGCTTTGTTACATTGTAGTTTGTGACTCAAAAAATAAAACTAAAAAAAAAGCGAAGGAAAAATTACATAGTGTACCACAAACGCATAAAGAGTAAACATATATATACCTACATAGATAATGTAGGTATATAATTTAGCATATACCCTTTTACATGTAGGTATGTGTATACCTACATATAAAGTGGGTATATAATGTATCATCATTACCCGGAAAAAATGTGTATCATACACCCATTGAATGTAGGTGCAGACCCACCAGGAGCGCTTACAACGGAGGAATCCATCTTGCAAGCTGCATCTGGTACACAATGCAGCGAGTTATCAAGCTACAGATTTTTGAAAAACGCTTAGGAGATATCAGAAATGATACTAGTGGTCATTTCTTGGTGGTCGAAAGGCCCAGGGGCGAGTATAAAAATCCGAAAGATGGCGTATCTTATATGATACATTGAGCATTACAGGGTTAAAACCCCACTCACCACCTCCCTAACGGAGTGCCTAAACATAGCAGTCTACGGATTTCATAACCACTCCATGCGACCACCTTAGGAGCTGAACCAGAGCTTCCACATATGGGCTGTCACTACAAAGCATTTGAAGAAACACTTCAACTTTGACATTGGGGCGTGCTGCCATTAAAATGCCCCTCATGAAAATCGGAACTAATGTGCGCTTTGAAATCTTGTACACACAGGCATTTTTGCTTTATGCGGCCGCTTTTCTGATGGAGGCGAAAAGCAAAAAATGCCCGTGCGTACGAAATTTCAACGCACTTAAAGATACCCAGGCAGTCAAAATTAATCCGGAGCCCTCCACTACGGTAGCGCGCCTCATCGCCTACGTTGCGTCGGCGCGTTAAACCCTACAATCAATAAACTTCTAAAATCCTACTCACCCCCTTTGCGTAGTAACTTTACGGATTTCATAACCGCTCCAAATGACATACCCTTAGGAACTGAACCAGAGCTTGCTTATACGGCCTGTCACTACAAAGCATTAGAAGAAACACTTCCACTTTGACATTGGGGCGTGCTGCAATAAAAATGCCCCTCATGAAAATTGGAACACTTCTAAAATCCTACTCACCGCCTAATTACCTCAGTGACTAAACGCAGTACTGTAGGGATTGCATAACCGCTCCAAACGACATCATCTTAAGAACTAAACCAGAGCTCGCAACGAAACGACAGGCAGGTTGTGTCAATGCGACGTCAAACCACCCGCTTGCAACTAGCGGGTGCAACGACGTCCCAACAGGGAAGCCTTGTCTGGCGATGTCAGTGGCTTGGCTCCACAGTGGCGTAGCCGACACCTAGCGGGGTGTGGCCGAAACGCTTCGTGCTTCACACGTTATGCATGAATCGTCCCGCTAATGAGTGACGCACCGCTTGCTGTGACGGGAGAGCCACCCAGCAACAAATAAAACCATAACACTTAAGAGGCTGTTTGTTTACATCCAGCGGGATTTGTAAACCACACAGGCACGGCTGCTTGTGCGAGCCGTACGTTGTAAACAAAAACAACTCGTGCGCGGGTGCTAAAAAATCAAACGTAAGCTGCTCGCCTCGCTCTATTCGCATTAAAAACAACCGACAAAAAACCGTGGCCGGGTCGTTTCCCTTCAAAACCCGGGAAGAAAACTAACAGTCCACACCACCGACATAACTCCCGCGTATCTAAGAATAATGCAACAGCGCGGTAATCTACAGTTAGACAATGTTGCCGCCGAAAAACCGCCGACTGCATGCAGACAGCTCCCTTTCGGTCGCCCGTCTCTTTCATACGGCTTGCACCGCCACTCCTCGACTCGTTAAAGCCCCAATTGGAACACAAAAAGAAAGGCGCAACGCCGGACGCCATTCCTGCGGCTTCGGCTTGCGGCGCGTCCCAACCCGAAACCGTAAACGCCGAGGTTTAAACAGCCGCCACCCGGGTTGACGTCACAGCCAAATCAGCGCTCGCGTTGAATCATAGACTTGCGCAAGGTGGAATGAGAACGTAGAGTTTAGATTCTTTCTCTCTGCGCCCCACTTATTGTCCCAATCACCGGAAGAAACCGCTTATACTGGGATTTTTTTTTTTTTTCGGTTGTCGGATTTAGTTGCCTATTACCCGACTGTCGCGTTCGATCGTAAGCTTGAACAAGCCGCCGTCACATTTGGTTGCAGCTGCTAATACCAACAAACCAAAACATTAGCATTTCTTCTCTCAATTTTTCTGTTTTCACGTCCGACGTTTTTAAAGGTTTCAAACTGCCGCAACCGGATAGTCGGAACGATAATGCGTGCGGGCCCATCGAAAATCGTGGTTAGAAATGTCACTAAATGATCACATCCAAGAACTTACATTCATAGGGAGTTCTTTAAACGATTGAAAGTAACCTGTACCGTGCTTTCCGCTGTATCACCGCAGACGTCAAGGAAGACCTCAACGTCGTCGTAAAGCTTGCCGGCGTCAAGAAACCTGTTGCGTTGTGCCAGACAAGAACAAGATACGTCGCAGCCGTAATAGCAAACCCGAACGGGAACAGGAACAAGACGGGAAAGACGCGATTCCGGCCAAGGTAGAGGCCAAGCCGCACCCGGTACAAAGTCTGCCGGCCGTATCACCGGAACGGTTACACATCCTTCGGCAAAGTTTTAGGCCTAGCTGCTTTGCGGGGGAGTGACCCCGTCATAGCGGCCGACAGATCGGAGTAACGTTGTGGTTTTGGGGAATACATCGACGTTAATTTGTAATACCACGAACAACAAGGATTATGCTAGTTCTCACCTTCCTGTACGACAGCCTAGACATGAAAGTTCCCAAAGAAGCTCGCAGTAAATAAGCGAAACCTGTCGCCGCCACGGGTGCTCCGCTCGAGAAACTCGCGATAAAGCGACTCGTATTTTGGTTGCTGTTGGCTATTGCCGCGGATGCCGGTGCGGCTTAGCTCAAGCCAAAAATATCAGTGCCTTGAAGTTGATTCATAAAAACTTTTAAAAATTTCAACCATTTTTCATTTGTATGTATTTTTGTAGGACGTATAATTAAAAATATTTTACGCCTAATAAACATAATAGCTAAAAAGTTGCGAAGTTTAATTTTGTAAATCACCGTTGCAGAGCGCTATCATCGCCAGCGCGCCCAGCGAGGAGGCTGTGGCCCAGCTGGTGTGTCGTAAGGGGGGTTGTGGTTTGGGATGAAAGCATCGCGTAGCAGTGATCTCCCCCTAATTTCTTATAAAAAACACGCTCTTTAACAACTACTACCAAGCTTAACGCGCGCGGTTTACAGCTGTAAGGGAAAAACTAACCATGCCAGGCGACGGCTTAGACGCGTCGGACAGCATTTCTCCCCTGGTGAGTCTCATTTTTGTCAACCCGCTTTGAAGCGTTTAAAAAAAGCTTGTTGACGCGTTTCGGAATCTCCCTGTTGTCAGCCGTGTACCCGTTACCTCACAGTGCGTAGCAGTTGCGTCATCGTACGTAACTTCTCATCAGTGTTCAACAAGTTTGTTTCAGTGATCATGCATTCGCACATGTCTCGTTGTTGACGCCCGCTGAACATGACGTGTTAACACGGGAGGCCTTGTTGCGTTGAACTGCCCCCGCTTATTTTCTTGTTTTGTGCTTACTTTTGATGTTCATTTTTCGACTGCTGCGGGAATGGCTCCCTGAACATCTGCCGAGCTCAGTGGATTGGAACCCCAGGTGGTTTCCGGAGCTCTCGAGGTAGCATAAATAAGCCGCTTGACAGTCGTTTTCTGTTCATCGCATACTGCGAGCTCTTATGTGAAAAACGTCCAAAGGAGGCGAGCCTGTTTCGAATGGAGCTTTTATGAAGTGCGCTATGTCGCGATCCTTGCGATGCGCGCACTGCGTGTGGAGCTAATTAAAGCCAGGTAGTGCAACGCTTCAGGGTGAAGAATCGAGCGCACAGTACGGATCTACCGTGTAATGCCTTGCATACTGCTTGGATGCATGGTGGTACGGCACCTCAAGCTTTACTATCAAGGTGTCTTGCGGGAATTACTTGAGCCGATTTCATCTTACGTCAGTGTGAAGGAAAGGCGCGTAAAGACAGCACAACAGAGTGACCAGCATAACATGCGGTGCTTTTTGCAAGCTGTTAGTGGCGTTGGTCGGAATTTTTCGGGTCTTCCATCAGGTGAATACGCTTTGCAGCAAAGCCAACTTTCTTGGGAAAGCCCTATAGCTCTCAGAGTAATGTAGCTATCCTGGTAGTAATCACACAGCAATTGGCCGCTAGGAAGACTGTGTCATTACTCCAAGTTTCGTTTACATGTCGTAATTAGGTCACAGTTCCTGTCTGTTGTCCTTGTATAGGCATCTACGGAAAGAGCACTATTACAGTTGGCTTCTCGAATGTCTGCCTAGCCGTGGTGAGTTCAATCTCAGCTGGCATCATGAACAATTACCAGTTGAAGTTTTAATGCAAGTCACACGAGGCTACTGTGAAGCAGACAGCCCCAGATTGGTTGGATAGGGCAAAACTGTAGTCCATCCAAGTGTCATTGAGATAATTAACTCGGAAGCATGCCAGGTTGCAAGCAAAAACAATCATGTTTTGTGTCTTTTGCTTGCGTGGACGGTGTCGTGGTCAATACACTCATAATAAATTCTTGTAAAATTCAATTCATAGCTCATTTGCTGTTCATTTTGCGTGCTACTTTAACAGCTTTGCTGTCCATTCATTTGGTTTCCATTCTGCTATGGTCACAGTACAGACTGGCAGTATTGTAAACAACAAAAAATTTCATCGGAGACTAATGTCAATCAATTCCGCCCTGTTCGTAGTTCTTTAATTACTGACGTCTCACCGACAGATGGGGGGGGGGAAGAGATCTGGTCTGAAGTGCCATTCTAGTCATGCTTTTCATCAGCTTTGTTTTAACGCAAAAAATTTGCAGCCAGGGTTTTTCACCAACTTTGATTTAACAAATTTAGCTCAAACAGGTGACAGAACCAACATTATTTTCTTTATTTTCTCAGAAGCTACGTCAGGGAATCCTGCACTACACCCCTCACTCTAATAGCTTGCGAAAATGCATTGTTAAGAAAAAGAACACCCGCAGACAGCTGTGGCAGATGATGGAGAATGCAGCTGTTATATCAAAAAGTCAGGCTCGCGACCCCTGAATGTGTGATTAGGCGCTTGTAAAATGGCGGTCCATGCGAGATTCGCCAATTAATCATAGACTAAGATGTGCTGCTGCGGAGAATAGGAAAAACGGAGGTGCTTTGATCGTGTCGTGATGACGTCAAGTTCTACATGTGGCCTCTATCTCCTTTTTCTGTTTAAGCAATTGCATAGTTAGATGCTCGGAAGAACGGCTGCCTGAAATGTGGGCTGCTGAGCTCTAGCGATGTTCTTTTGCACGCTGCAGCCGTGTTTTGTACTCCCATGAAATTTGAGTCCACCTTAAAAAGCTCTTGGCTGACACAAATTAATGGGAAGCAGTCTTGTACAAACATAAAAATGTGGGTTGTTAAGGCGTTAAACCGCTGTTACAATAAAATCTCTTTATTCTTGGTTATCCGTAGTCCCACCCCGTCGACATCTGTTGAAGTCGCCACCGCATGCATGAAGATATAAATTTTCTTTTGCATTCTGACAATTTTGTTATTAAGAGGGTTTGCTGTAATTGGTAAATTTGTCGTGTAAAATTCTGAAACGAAAACCAGGAAATCTGGGTGTGTCTTTCTAGTGGGAAATTCAAATGGTTGTAACTTCTGTTTCAACGCACAAAGAACAATGTTAGTCATATTGCACTGCCTGACTTGTATGCAGTTCACTGATACCATGTTCAGCTACATCTCTCCAGCAGTTTTTTTTACAAAAGCTGCAACAACATTAAATTCAAAAATCTGAATAAATTCTAAAGTAGTTGCTTGACACAAAAAGAAAATTTATACTGCAGTCAGGATGAGAAGCTGCATCTTTTCCCCAATTTTCATCATCAGAACTTTAACAATGAAGTTTTTTGATCTGAGACGCTGTTTTTTTCTTAAGCCAATTAAATTGATGGAAGCCCAACTACATATTTAAAAACTGCTCTTTCTCACTCTTTGTGCAATAAACGTATGCTTAAAGAAACAGCTTGCATAGGCTTTCCAAGTGGTCAAGCTATATCCACTCACTTAACCTCATGTGTTTCATTACTTTATTTTCACCACTTATGGCAGTGATGTACATTTTTAGCCTCTGGAGCAATCCTTTGACTAAAAATTACTACTACGAGCTTCCCTTTTTGCCAGGGGTGAAGTTTTGCTGAAATGTTCGCAGATGACCATCTGATTGCCTTTTGTCGTTTATTTTATTGTTGTATAAATATGTGCTGGTTATTATGAATGTTTGCAGAATTCCACATTGTATTTTGTATTTTTGGACTGCATTTTTGTTTTTGTGACATTTCAGTAAGGTGGTATCTGTTGTAGCCGAAGTGAAGTGCTTGTCAAACAGGATCAAGCTTGCTTGAGCCTTATTGTCGTTGGTGTGATTTGAGTGATTTCAGCTTGCTTAGTTGAACAAAGTTTTCCGTCCATCGCCCCCCGCGTTTCCTTATCCGCATACTGTTCAGGTGGGCGTTAGTCGATATCTGTTGCTAACGAACACCACCGCTTTTGACAGAGGTTATCTCGACATTCCTTTGTTTGTTATCCGGCCTCTCCTGGGGTCTTCTGTTTCTTGTCATCCGTCGAGGTGTCTCTTTCTCCTGCTCTTGTTTATGTAGGCGTGAGGTAGCTTTTGTGGCTTCACATTGTGCGATATGAGTTGCTTCCTGTCTTCCTGTACAGTTTTCATTTTCGTCTTTTTTTCTGAACCCACTGCAATCAGCTGAGATGTTAGGCTCAGTTAGTTGGTGTTTGGGTGTCGTTCAGGAGTACTTCACCTGAGCACACTTTTCACTGTTTTTTTTTTAACTCCATCACTGAAACCCTGTGGCAGGCAGCATGCGTTGGGTGATCAACTGACCCGCCGCGGTGGCTCAGTGAATAAGGCATTGTGCTGCTGAGTACGAGGCCGCGGGTTCGATTCCCAGACGCTGCAAACGCTTTTCTGATGGGGGCGGAAAGCGAAAACGCCCATGTGTACGAGATTTTGGTGCACGTTAAAGATTAAAGGTCAAAATTAATCCAGAGCCCTCCACTACGGCGCGCCTCATCGCGTGCGTTGTCAGCACATTAAACCCTGCAATCAATCAATCAACAGGGTGATCAACTGGACGCTTTGGTGAGCTGAAAGCACATGGCAAATCTTATAGCTGAGGAGAAATGAAGGTTTCAGCTGTAATTACCAAGGCCTCAATCGTGGTGACATTAAAACTAGCGCTGATGATGATGATTGCTATTGGTTTGCCCTTTGTAGTGGGTTGATGACATGCCATCTTGCCAAAAAGGACTAATATACCTATGTTTTACACTCTTAGTTTAATACTAGCACTGCGTAGGGCAGGCACAAAAAGCTTATTAGGCACAAAATACTTCCATTTTCGGTTACAGGTGGTAACTGTCCTAGGCAATATTCCCCTCTCTGCTTTTCGTCCACCAGCATTCTAATCTTCTTTTCGTCCCCTCGACAGCCTTGAAGTTAACTTCCTCTGTGATACCCTTAAATCCTAGGGCTTCTGAAAGCCCAATATTCCCTTTATGTAGATGTGGATGGATACCCTCACATTCTAACACGATGTGCCGCATAGTTTCTGTTTCTTTTCCGCATACCCCATCATTTTGTGAATGCTTCCCCACAAATCTCTTAGTTTGCAGGCAACCTGCTCTAGCCTCAAAAGCAAAGCACTGCTCTGGGAATTATCGTAGAACTTTTCCTTTCTGATGTTCAACTTCTCAGCCCTGTACATCTCTAACGACGTTTTAGCTTCCATTTTTTCCCTCCATTTATTCGTTTCAATTTGCCTTGCCTCTTTTTTGGTTACCTTGGCTGTTTTGGATTCTCCACTGTTCTTTCCGTATTTCATCGTTAGCCTTCTAGTCTTCCTTAACCACTGCGTGTCCACGTTTTTCAAGTGCCCTAGGCGCTTTTCAAGCGCCTAGGGCAGAGCTGCAGCTTTCACCGCGCTACATTCAAGTGTTGCAAAGAAGCCACTGTGCAGATGACATTGTGCAACTTTGCTGTGCCTCCCATTGCCTCCACTTTTAAATGAGCGTAATAGGCTAGGGGTGCATTCTTGAGCGGGTTCTCGTTTTGTTCCCTCTCCTCTTTTCCTATCACCCTTCCCAGGTGGGGCTGGTGTACATATTCAACCTGATTGTGGGCACGGGGGCGCTCACGATGCCTGCGGCCTTCAAGGACGCCGGCTGGCTGCTCAGTCTCATCATCGTCATTGTGCTGGCCTTCATGAGGTCGGTGGGTTCCCTCCAGTGCTGTATACAGTGTTTTTTTTTTCTTTTGCCATTATGCAAAGTGCCAAGCTAATGGAAGTTTACCTGTTTCACCAATCTGTCTCACCACCTGGATTTTCGGAAATGCGGTCGGCAGGAGGCTGTTGCCTCCTTTATTAAAGACGGAGGCTGTTGCCTCCTTTATTAAAGACGATAGTCTTTCTTGGGCTACTTCAACACAGAAATTTTGGTGTGTCTGTCTGTCTGTCTGGGACTCAATTCAGTCACCTGGCCAAAGTGAAACGAAGTGTGTGCAATAGTCTTATATACCCACAGCCAAATCTAAACTTCTAAGTCCGGTGGCAATGTTCATACTTGTTAACATTGTTGAACAAGAACAAAACATTGCGCAAATATAAGGCAGAAAATCAATACATAAGTAATATTTGCAGTGTTCCTTTAATTAAAAATTCATGGATGCTTGGCTTTTGCGATTGCAAATGAAATACCAGATCAGCTGCAGAAAAGAAATCACTCCGTCTCCTGCTGTTGCCTGCGCTACTATAGCTCCTGGCAGCATTTTAAGAAATCAAACGGCAGTAATAATGAAAGGTTTCATGTTCCACTTGGAACACATGAGGAGTAGGGCAACGTGGTTCTATAAACGTTGTAGTAGGGTGCCTCGATTCACGCGCGTCTCCGCCGTACGGCAGCGGTGGCATCAAGGCACTTGGCCTGGAGGTGGAACATAATAAATTTAAATTGCCTTGAGCAAACCTCTAGCATATTTATCTAGGGAGGAGCGAGACGGGAAAGGAACAGCATCAGAGGTGAGTGGGAAAGCGAAGGGAGGCATTTACTTGGCAGGGGCGCCAGTTGACTATCGTCTTTCGTCGACATTTGCAACAAAAGGAGCAGATACGCAGCCGTTTTTATTTATTGCTTCAGTTTAAGTTATAATTTTGATGGCTTAGGTTGGTTTCCGGTGTTTCAAATGACTGCTTTCTGTTTGTTAAATTATGTTAGGTTACATTACGTTGCATTATGTTTTCTAGGGAAAGCAAAGTAGTGCCCCACATGGCATTTTTTTGCGAACTGCGAGTGGACGTCGCATAGTGGAGCGCTCATAGTACTGTCAGACAGCACTCTTGACAGAGCCTTTCTTGAAAACGATTAAAGGAAAGTGATTCACGAAGTTATGAAAGGAGTGATAAAGAGTGCCCCGGTGCCTTGCGTAAAACTGTGGTGTGCTGAAACAGCGGAGTGTCAGTGCAGCTTGCGGGAGATAAGAACACCGTTTGCCGTAAACGTTCGCGAAACTCCTTATCACTGCCCTGTCAGGGTAGTGGCTGGCTTTGTGGGACAAAGCAGGGTGTTAGTGGAGGATTAACGTTGGTCTGCCGCTTGCCGTGTGATAAAACGAGACCATTCTCACTTGTGCAAGCGCAGCTTTGTGCATGTGTGGTTGGGCGGCAGGAAGCTCGTATACAGCCTTCCCTTTCCACTGTGTGGTTTGCTCAGTTGTGGGTGCTGATTTCACCTTTCGAAAATCCCGCTCCGCTTCAAAGGAACTTCGTTAAGGGGGACTCCCATGATCACATTCTTATGGGACTCACTAGTAAATTCATGACCCACGGGCTGAAAACACATCGTGCACCAGTACAAAACATTTTACAGATCCATGAAAATGTTCCTGTTGGCCTAAGTTTGCTTCTCTTGGAAATGTACCACAACTTTACTCAAATAAAAAATAAACAAGAAATGCATTTTAGTTTACAATTTTATGTAGTTTTCATAAGATGACGCTAGCAGTGTACCACATGAGAGCTTCGTTTCGTTATTTTAGTACACAAGTGACATATTCCTAAAATAAGCAAACTAGACCTTTGCACACATTTCTATGTATCTGTAAAACCTTTTGTATTGGTGCAGGATGGTTTTTAAGCCCAAGGGTCACGAAGCAGCAAACTTTCAATTTTATCCCCTCTTTCCTGCCTTTCTTTTTTTTAATAGTGAAGAGGGTTGTTTTACTTAAACCTTAGGGTTCGTTTTCAAGCACAGCAACATTCCCAGGCATGGTAAAGTGCTCGTAGATTCTGTGAAAGATGGAGGTAATTGGTCAGACGACTACGTCAGATCCTCTAACAGACTTTGGCGAAAGAAATGAGGAGGAACACGAAGGTGTTGCACTTATCCATGGTCTCCTCCAGAACCCCCTCAATCGTGAAATGAAAATAGAGCGCAAAAATGACGAGGACAAGGAAGTCGCGTAGACTGGACAAGTGCTCCCTACCAACGAATTTTATTTCTAAAGACATCGTGCAGTATAAAGCCCAGTGCACCATGGGTGTGCCTACGCTTTCTTCTGTGTCCTTTAAAAAAAAACCTATATTTTCATTGTAAGAGCAGGAAATACCTGGCCCAGCAAAGCAGTCTATTAACCTACTTCTCAATAAAATGGCGTGGAATCGTGGAAGGAGATGATGTTGCCAGGGGGAGATTTTTTCTCGAGAGAACAGCAAAGAGGGAGGACTTTATGTGCCTCATCTCCTTTCCCCGGTCTGTCAGAGCTGGAGCTACCGTATTTATTCAGTTATAAGGTGAGGGTGCAGTTTGGAGACTCAAAAGAATCGCCATATATGTATTATATATACTGAGCTTCGAATATAAGGTGAAGTATAACTTTGAGACTACGGATTTTAGAAAAAAACCTTGCCTTATATTGGAATATTAGCTGAATGTGTTGCACAAAGCTCATCCCTACCACCTAACATCCTTGTGCTCTCCCTCATTCTCTGCTATTCAAGATGTCTGCCGTTGTAATGTAGCGAATTAAACCTTGACCAAAGTAATCTATTACAATCCATCCCTGAACTGCAGTCAAACATAACATCGGTGGTTGATGGGGGGGAAGTATAGCGTGAAAAGATTAGGCTAGTCCTTAGCTCACCCGCGATTTTCTATTGGGATGAAGATTGAAATGTGTGCCACAAATCTGGAGGGGTGTTTTCGTGGCGTTCGAGTAACAGAACAGGAGGACTGGATGCACTTGGATGGCAGCATCTGTCCCAGTTCCAGAGTTTGTTGCCCTGATAGGAATCCCCCTCCCACTTGCGCGCAGCTACCTGACGACGACGTTTGTGATCGAGGCGATGGCCAGTGCGAACGCGCTGGTCCACTGGAAGACCCTGCAGCACTACAAGCGGGTCGTGGACGAGGGCGAGGAGAGCAGCATCACGCAGGCGAAGCAGGAGGACATGCTGGTAAAGGGGGGACACCACTCTGTCACCTGGATCAAGGGTTCGACGAAATGTCGTCTGGGCTGGCATGGGAACATACCGAAGAAAAGCAAACACTGACCATGTATAAAGATACATTTGATGTTTCGTAACCACATACGAGTCTCCTCTAGGTCTCCTTGCTTCTCGTACGGGTCTCCTTGTTCACTGGAACAAGGAGACCCGTACGAGAAGCAAGGAGACCTAGAGGAGACTCGTATGCAGTTCCGAAACATCAAATATATTTTTATACATGGTTAGTGTTTGCTTTTCTTTTGTACCTTTATCACCTGGAGGGGGCTGCCATTCATCCAGACTTGTTCCAGGATGTATGATCAGCCTGCACAGCATCAAAAGACAAAGGTGCTGTTTAACTGCATTAGTAGGAACCTCACGGACCCTTTTTAGAGCGAGAGCTCTACTAAGACAGCTTTCAAGGTCATTCATCGCATCGCAATGACCTTCAGCCGCCGTTGCGCAAGCTGTGCCTTTCTTATCGCCTCGCTTGCTCAGAGCTTTTCCGTTGCGATACCACGTGACTAGGCGAGGGAAAATGGCCACTGCCCCTGCACCTTATCACCTCTTATCGCCTAGCTGTGGCTGAGCCACCTGTGCATCCGCTTCACCGCAAGCGAACCACGTGGCCGGACGAAGGTTTAGCGGCTGGACGAGGGTATAGCGACTGATATACAAAATCACTGTGCTGAGTGAGTTGTTTACAGGAATGAAAACAGGACAAACACACCACACACGCATGAAAGTGCTGCTTTGCTGGTGGTTTTGCTGGCCCTTGGTTCGTCAGTCTCGCCACCAGTGGCCTGCCGACTGGGCCCTTCAGAAAGGATGAATTCAACTGTCCGGTGAATATAGCTAGGCGGCAGGCTGCGAAATATCGAGCAAAGGCAAACTTTTAGGAAGCACTGTGTGCATAGTGTGTGCATAGTCGCTTGTGATAACTAGGTTTAAAAGTGCTAAACCTGGGCCATTTTTTTTCTTCTTTAATTTTGTTCGGAGGAAGGGATTGTGCTGTCATGAGCTGGGTATACATACCTGGCTGCTGTAACGTTGCAGAGTTACGTGAATGATAGTGCGAAGATAGAAGCAGCTCGAAATGAGGAGAGCAGTACTAGATAAACAAAAGGAGCTGTCAGCCACGAGTGGGAACACTTCCCCCAGCCTTCCCCGCAGGGAAAACAAGGGAGCGTATGAGGAAACTGCTCGTGTGAAGTCGGCAAAAATTGGGTTTGCATGTTGCTCAAACAAGGAGGCTGCAGTAATAGAGGTAGCCGCGTAGGGGAAATGTTAATTTGCTAAACTGTCTGTCTGATTTGCTAGCGTAACAGTTGTGTTACCAGTGGCCCAAGCACTGATTCCTATTTCATTCTGGTGCACACCTTCAGGGGCTGAATTTTGATGTCGCTGGAGCTGAAAAAAGATGTGAACTTTTGCGTTAATTTGGGGGAGTATGCGGGATTTTTTGGATTCCCATGGGGCGGTCCTATGTGAAGGCAATGCATTAAGGAACAGGATAGGGATGAAATTGCCTGACACACGTCATGCAATGTGACGCAAAATTTTATTGAAACCCATTTTAAGAGCAAATGAGCTTTCATTGTCAACATCGCATATTTATGCCTGATGGTCATCCGGTAGATGGAGTATTGTGGAGGAGGGTAGCAGTACATAACCTGAGGCAGTGGTCAATAAAAAAAATTGCATGGGGGAATAAATAGAAAGGTTGTGTATCTTCAAAAGTAATGCTGTGACGAAAAGATGCATGTAGTACTATTGTCTGTTGAGATCACGGGAGGGAAAAAAGTGTGTAGGGTTGTTTAAAGTGCACAGACCGTTCATTAAAGCCCATAACTTCTGCAGGTAATTAAAATTAGAAGTAATGATTTGTTAAAAGCATGATGAATGACACAGATTTTAAACACTCGTCATAGACTATGTACATATACGTATAATGCATAAAAATTGCTGCTGTAAAGCCCTTATAGATGTTAGGGATCACACAAGTAGGGAAAAAGCCTCACTTACGCATTTTCGATAGATGTTTGAATTATGACAGCCAAGCTCGAGTAAATCATCTTGCATTAATGGTGCATTACAGGGATGATAAACCACTATGGTTAAGGCATTGTGCCGCAGAGAACTTCGTTTACGGTTTTGATTCCCAAGTGTGGTGGCTGTTTGCTTTCCCTCCATTTCGTTACAGGGCTTCAAAAGAACAAGAAGGTTATCAAAAGAATATCTGAAATAGAGGTATAACAGAACGGCATATCCAATGAAGGCAAAAATCGGAAGCGCCCAGTGTACAAGTGATTGATTGATTGATTGATTGATTGTGGGGTTTAACGCGCCGACGCAACGCAGGCGATGAGGCGCGCCGTAGCGGAGGGCTCCGGGTTAATTTTGACCACCTGGGGATCTTTATCGTGCGCCGAAATCTCGTACACACGGGCATTTTTGCTTTTCGCCTCCATCAGAAAAGCGGCCGCCGCGGCCGGGAATCGAACCCGCGACCTCGTGCTCAGCAGCGCAACGCCTTAGCCACTGAGCCACCGCGGCGGGTCAGTGTACAAGTGCTTGCGAAAAATTGAAAAACGGCCAGCTGGCCTACGCCAATCCTGATGCCTACATTGCAACTACCCTTATAGCATAGATGTACTGTATTTTTGCGTGTATAATCCGCCTCTGGATATAATCCGTACCCCCACTTTCAGCCCGCCGGAAAAGAAAAAGAAAATCATCGCATATTGCCCGCACATTTGATACAGGAAAGGCTGCACCAAAGCTACTACTGCTCAAGCAACACATCACGTACTATGTAGACAGAAAAAGTGTACATTTAGCAAGTAGAATACACTGACTGAAAGGCAAAAGGCACAATTCACTCAGCATCACTGACCTCACTAGAGCTATCGCGTGAGGTGCAGTCCTCACTGTTATACACAAGGTCATCTTCAAGGCACAACGCGCAGTGCAGCTTCACGGCACAACACGCATTGCCATGAAGCTGCCCTAAAGGAAAAACCCCGCGTATTATCCGTAACTTCTACTTTGCCACTAAACTTTTTGAATTTTTGGTGCGGGTTATTCGAGTGAAAATATGGTAGCTTCAGTGTAATAAAAACTGCTGTTCAAACTTTACTGTAAAATATGCACGCGCTGCTTTAAACTGTAAATTAACTGCCGTCGTTAACGCCGTCATAACGGCCACTCTGGTGGCTGGCGCGCCCTCTCTTCCAGTCGTACTGCGGCTCTCCTTCTTCTTCCGGCTGCGCTAAGTGCCTCCAGTGCAATGCGTGGCCCGCATCACGGCTGGTAGATCGTTGGGCCACCCTTCCGAGGGGGGCCACAGGGCCAAAGCGAAACTATATGGCCGTTCAGATCGAGAGGTTAACTGTGTGAGTAACGAGCGCCCCTCTTCAATACCGCCACCTCAACCCCTGCGGGAAATTCCCCCGGTCTCTCTGATCTGGTCTGGTGGAGGAGACGGGCTGCCCTCTCCCTGCGAATGGAGGCGTGTCCTATCCTGATGGCGTGTGGGTCCTGTACTCTCCGCTTCTGTCTCTCGTCCGTTCTGGGCATTTCATGCTGCTGGTCCGCCCTCTGCCTTGCTCGCTGGTGCTGGTGTATTCCCTGTGTACTGTACTCTTTCTTTTTTTTGGGGGGGGGGGGGGGGGGGAATTGAGAAAGGGGAAAAAATCGAATGTTAGATCTAAGGTCAGCTCTACTAATGGAAGCGGTTTCTGTTCCAGAAGGAGATGGCCACCGGTGGAGAGAAAGAAAATGGGGACATGAAATGCCTAAAAGGAAGCAAAAAAGCAAGGAATGGAGGATGCGTGTTTAGTAGAACTCGTTTGGAAGGCTGAATTTAGAGGAGGCAGTCGATAAACATTGAATAATTTATGTTAGTACAGAGTCGTTGAAGAAAGCTAAGGAAAATAGACTACCCCAGTGGGTTGGTAAGATGATGAGAATAAAAGCGAAGCCCTAATTTTTTGTATTTCTTTTTTTTTTCAGGGCGTGTACTTGCTTGAAAGGAAGCAAACGAAATTGGCAGCAGGAGATCGGGTCTAAATTATAAAATTTCATCTTTGTCTTGTTCGTTTTTTTTTTTTCTTTCAGACTCATTTGCTTCCAGGTTAGTAAATAGCAAAGCAGGCCTAGTAAGCTCATTAATCATCTCCGTCAAAGCTTTTATCTAGAAGCTGAACTCAAGTCAGGTTGCAGGCAAGATTTTCTATTTGGTTGTGTAGATCTTGTCCTGGGGGCACTAGTGATAGTTACTTCAAGAGCACACTGCAAGGGTAGCCTGTGACATTCAGACTTTGCCATCGAGTTGATAGCAGCACCTCACACGCTTGTGATCTTCCTTGGACAGTCGGCATGTCTGAAGGGGCCTTGACCGGACTTTGCAGCCGAGAACACCGTGGCCGTAGCAACACCGTGACCGTAGCAAACCTGAAAAAGTGTGCCAGAAACTAGTGTTGCAAGCTGCTGCAATAAACACTGCTTTTGAACCCCATTTAAGCTTGCCACTGAACATAGCAGAGATTTCCACCATGTCTCCCATTATAGGGACCTGTTTGCAGGAGTCTCTTCCCATTAAAAAAAGTTTAAAATTTGCCAGCTGGTGCAACTAAGAAAGCCGGACGTCTTTGCTCGACTTTCTTCCCCTGTTCTCGCAGAACGAGCTCAAGACGGACGACATCATCTCCAAGTGCGTGGACCAAGACGAGAGGGTTCCGCTTCTGCTAAGCAGTTGAGTCCCTGTTCGCATAGTTTGACTCAGTTCGATGATACTGTACAAACCAAAGATTGACACTCGGTGCTACTGTCTGGGCAAAGGGCAAACGAAATGAACGAAAGTGCCATACACAATACTAGCAGTGCAACAACAAATACAAACTTCTGGCCTTTATGTAGAAGGAGGACCGCGAGCTTCTCCGCAGACAGCTGAACCATAGGCTGCAGCAGAAACCAAGTGATTCCACTTTAAAGCCCTCTAGATCGCAGTAGCGAGAAAGATTTTTTTATTTTTTTATTTTTTTGGCAATGTGCATTACCCCCTCCACACACTGCTGGTAGCATTGCATCACACGCAAAAAAATTTAACTGCTGTATTTTTGTTTTATGATCTTCTATCCTGAAGCCACCTAATCAACATGTTGCTCGGTGACCTCGAGAACATTTGTAGGATTTTGTTTGCTACAAATTCCTATTGTGTGCACAGATCAAGGGGCCTCATTGACAGGATCTCTTCACCGCTGAACTGTTGTGCGTTCGGTGGGTCCACGTGGTTTCAGGCTTTGAAGCTTCAAAATGAGACTCAAAATCTTGTCTGCAAACAAGGCCCCAGTGCTTTCCACTGTGCAAATTCAAGCGCGAGATGTCTTCTGCAGTTGTCTTACGAGATGTTTGAGCCTTTCCTTTCATTCTGTCCTGCCCAGATGCTGCGGAGAGGATGGCGGAGTCGTCGCACGTCAACTACTTTGCCATCACGGAGCGCTTTGAGCTGGTGCGTTTCCCCTCTGTATCCCGTGCTTTGACATCTTTTTTGGTGTGGCCAGCCCAAATGACTGATTCGTGCCTTTTCTTTCTCTCCCTCTTTTTCCCCAAGGGCAAGATGGCCTCGCTGTTCTTTAGCAAAGGTAAGGGAGATCCACGGTAGCCTAGCGTTTGGCGTCTTCTTCTGCTGAGCGAATGTTTTGCAGTGTTGTGTTGTGCGTGTTGTGCCACAAAAAAGCGAGCATTTGTGGGTCAGTGTGCACACCAACTCTTCTAGGTTGAAAAAGGTTCACTCCCTTTTGTTGGCCATGGGTGCGCTACTGTATATATGAGAAGAAATCAATAGTGTTACAAGCTGGTGGCAGCCTGGCATGTGCTAAACTGTGGTGACCACTAAGCCTAGATTCTTGTCTTTATTCCCACCCTGGTGAAACGAAAGACCACAGTGGTAGCATGCGCAATTTAATTTAATTTCATTTATTTTGCCCTCAGGCTGTGATACATTATAGAGGGGAGGGGTTACAACAGCAAACAAATTAATTACGGATGCTCTGTTTGTAATTAAACTGTGACAATAGAGCACTTTTATAAAGGACTAAAGGACTGAGGACAATGTTGAGTGCATGTTAAGGACAATGTTTGGTGCATGCTCAAAGGCCTGTGGTGTGCAAAGCCAGGGCATTGCTGCGATGCCTGAAGGACAAAATTTTACATAAACATTCACAGCTTTGTGGCTTTGTTGTTAAAGGAGTACTGACACGAAAATTCGGGTTACTTTTTTTTTTCGCAGTTATGGGTGCGTACCAGCCCAGTAATCATAGAATGAACATTAGACAGTCGGTCGCAGCGTAAATAATTATTTACAACTTCGTTTATTTGGGTCAGCTTAGGTTTCTGTGCTTTCTCGTGCACACAAAAATTAAAATGTATTTAACATACGTTGTACTGAACGATTACTGTTAAAACTTGCTGGGAGATATGTCCATGTACAAAGGAAGCCTTTTACGCCCGTTATCTGAGCTTTGAAATTTCATGTCAGTACTCCTTTCAGCTGAGTTACAAGACAGCAGGGTTGGTTCGAGTTCATGGAAGGCCAGTATGTGCCTTCAGTCCAACTGCAGATAGGCTGAAATGTGGTCGGTGAGCGTTGTAGAAAGGACGTCCTCCTACTTGTTGCAAGGACGCGCTGCTTAAGGCATCTTGAAGTGGCAGACGTTGCTGAAGGAAGGCTTGCAAGGGAACTGAATTGAGATATCAGTATACTGGTATCAGTATATCAGTATAGCAATCTTGGAGGCTCACTAAGAGAGTTCAACTGAAATTGAGAACAACTCAGCGAGCAATGGAACGGAAGATGATAGGTGCAACATTAAGGGACAAGAAGAGAGCGGAGCCGGTTAGGGAAGAAATGCATGTTAAGGACATATTAGCAGAAATTAAGAAGAAGAAATGGGTGTGTGGGCAATGCAAGATAACCGTTGGCCATTAAGGGTAACCGAGTGGATCCCCAGAGAAGGCAGGGGGTGGCAGAAAGTTAGATGGGCTGATGCGGTCAAGAAGTTTTCAGGGATAAATTGGTCGCAGTTAGCCCACGAGCGGGATAATTGGAGATCTATGGGAGAGGCCTTTGCCCTGCAGTGGGCGTGACAGGCTGGTGATGATGATAATAGCGCAGAAAAATCTCCGCAAACATAACTAAAAGAAAGCGAAGGATTCAAGATCCCTGTTTGGTTTGAATGTGTTTGTCTGTCTGTCCTCTTGTGCTGTCAATTTCTTTCTCTCCTCCTTCCTCTTCTTTTTTCCCTCCCAGGTTGTTGTTTGCCTTCTTGTTGCCTGGTCTCAGTTTTGTGAGCCGTGAGTGTCACTTGTTTGTGCCTTGGCTTTCTTCTTCTTCTTCTGTTCTCATCTATTTCTCACAGCGTCGTGTAAGGACACTGCCCTCATTGCAAAAGCAAGTACAAAATGTCCTGCTAACTTTTAGTGATCCTAAAGACTCTGAGGACTCGAGAGCAGTATATGGGGCGCTTTGCTAGTTTAGCTCTTTTTAACGTTGTGTGAATAACACCGCAACCTTTATAGGTAAGGTTCAGCACTTTCTGGATTTTAAAAAAAATTTGCTGTGCCTATTTTGTTTTTTATTTGAACGCGTATCTTAGATCTTAATCAGTGAATACAAATGCAGCTAAATGCGCTTTTTCTTTTTCTTTGTTTTTTGCAAGTATGTGTTTTGGTTGTAGCATTGCTGCTGGCATAAAGGACGCAAAATGGCAGACATAGAAAATGGCACGCTTATTCATCAAACGACAGCTAGAGTCAAGAAAGGCTCATACGCGAGTACAAGCCAGTTGGACGTGAAGTCAGTGCAGCAAGCATACACCTTGCTTCTAGTCAAGTCCCGATTTACTCCGATTGCAGTACATGCGCATACGCAAATACACACAAACAAGTATGCACGAACACGTATTTGCTTTTTTTTTTTCTCTCTCTCTCCCCATCCACCTATACAATTATCGGAAAATTGGGAACCTCAGGAAAGGTGTCGAAAAAGGATAAAAGACTTCTCCGAGTACCCTGTGCGGCACACAGGAGTTCACAAAGTACTTAGTGAAATGCACACTTGATTTATACCACTTGAGACCACACAAGAGCAACAAATAGTGACCTGAAAATGACAGAAACAATCTCCAGAAATCGTTGTAGAATGCTTAATCTTCTTGCAGCTTAGGAAGGGGGATATTCAAAAACCACCGTCCAAGGGAAGCGGACACTAAGGAATACTAACCTTTGTGGGAATAGTGACCTTTGTTGGTCAAAACTGAGCTTCGTTCGATAACCTCAGCAGACTTTTATGTAACCCAAAAAGGCTGCACCCGAATTGTAGGGCCAGTGTAGAGTGGTGCGCATTGAACAGACCTTGTGCGCTTTTCAAGCTAAGCGCAGAGTAGGAGGAGTCGTCTTTCATTACTGTCTGTTATTTGTGCCTCTGTGGTGACATCACATCCACTCGCAAGCACACTCCATAACGTTTCCAGTTTCACTCAAAAGCTCACAAAGCCCAGCCAATGTTAGTAATTGTGGGACGTAAAGCTTAACAGATTCTTTCTGTGGTAACAGACCTTTGCAGCCTATTTTATAAGCTCTTGTTAGGTCTACATTCTGGTAAACAATGATGCTTTGGTCTTTTTTTTTTTTTTTTTTTTTTAGTTAAAGGCTAAAGAGCTTTTAATCACTCAATGAACCAAACGACCGTAGCTTTTCTCTTTTTTTCACTTCACCTGGCCTGTCCATTTTGAAGCACGTTCACATGGCTGGCTCTGCTTTTCAGCCTTTCTTCTTCTGCGTATGAATTTCTACCTTCTATGTATTTGCTTCGTTTAAAGTTGTTATACTGCGTTTAGTGCTTGTTATGGTTTGTGTGCATATTTTGGGGGTCTGAGCAGTCATTCCCTTGCTTACGTTTCACACAGAATAGTAGCTCCCGCTTCGCCGTAGCAGCTTAAAAACGTCAACTGGGACTTGAATCGTAGCCGTTGTGAGCCTTGCTTGCGTGTGTCCGTTCATACAGAAAAGTGGAACGAGCGTCGCTGCTTCTTAAAAGGGCCACAGAGGCAAAACACAAGTTTGGTTCATTCGATAGATTGCCTCGTTAGAGTCATACTGATACCACATTTAATGCACGCTTCGCTCAAATTATCTACATAATTAGGAAAAAAGGAAATGACCATGCGGCCCACTCGCTCATTTCCCACAGTAGAACCTATGATGTCATATGTGGCAGCTCTGCGATTGGCTGACGCCGGCAAAAGCAAACGCAAATTAGGAGAGCTCTGAGCTTAAATATAATGCGTATTTATTTTACAGCAGTAAGAATGGTGGGGTAAACAATGAAAGTTACGTCACAAACATATACCGTATTTACTTGCATAATGATCGCACTCGCGTAATGATCGCACCCCTGAAGTTTGTCGTCAAATTGCCGCAGAATTATGTCGCGTGGGTGCCAGGTCTAGCCGGTGATGGTTGTGCTTACCTCTGTTTCCTTCCCTTTCAAAGCGGACATGGCTACGTTGCTGCCGCAGACTTTTCGATTTTTGCTATATTGGCTAGCATGCGTTCAAATATTGATGAGGAAGGAACTCACTAAACCACATAATGTACTCACAAGACAAAGAAAACAACACGCTCAGCTTTCCGCGTCGGCATCCATGTCTCTTTTGATATCCCACACTGTCGCAGCATCAGGCAGTTATTCGTCGACCTGTTGCCACCTCGCAGCAAACTGGTTCCAGCGCATTCCGTAATTCGGAAAAAACACTGCATTTTGCGTGCTTTTGAAACCGGCTGGTGGCAGTGTGGGAAGTTTTTATTATGTTTTTATTTGTTTTTATTATGTTCATGAGCATTCTTTGTAAAAATTTTGACCCACAACTTTCGTGCATTTTTTGTGCTCAAAAGTGTATTGTGAAAAATTGATCCCGCGTAATGAACGCAACCCTAAATTTGCGTCATTTTTTTTTTTTTTTTTTAAGTGCGATCATTACGCGAGTAAACACGGTAAGTACCGATGGGCACTGCTGTTGGCACTGGGCGCATTATGCTTGTTTTAGCTGCACAGCAGTCCGCTGCTTTGGAGCTGTCTTACACGACACTCACCGTGACCCTGTTTGTCGAGCATACCCCATGTTTCACGAAACCATTACTTTCTGCCATAATAAAAACAAGCCAGGTGCAAATACGGTCAAAAACAAAGCAACGGCGGACAACGGTCCGTGACTCCGTATGGTAGCGCCATCTGGGAGGACTGCAGAGCGTAATGGTGCTGTGGAAGTTAGTTTGGATACCCACCCTCGAGACTTCATGGCAGACGTCATGAAAACACACGATTTGGCGGGAGAATGAAAATTCTAACCTAAATTGATAAATTTGTCAGTGAATACGGCATTGTTTGCTGCCGGACAAGCGCTGGTGGCACTATAAAATGCGAAATTTTCCTAATAAAACAAACTTGTATTTTCTCTGCATGGCCGCAGACAAAACAAAAGTTTGGTCTATTAGAAAGACTGCTTTGTCTTGGTAACAGTGATATCAATTTTATCACAAACTTTGGACAAATAACGAAGATATTAAAGAAAAAACTCCCACTTCCCCTTGCGGGAACCCCTGTGTAGATGCGACACATAGGGGGTTCACGTTGCAGCGTTAGACAGCGGAGGAACGGCGCTGGAACGATGGAGCGGAGTGGCGCAGGCACCGCGTTTTATAGAGCGCATAACGGTGAGGGGACGCGCCGGCGCCAGTGCGTCTGCCGCGGCTATGACACAACACAATCGAACACAATCTACTTTAATCCAATCCAAATCCAAGCCAATCCAATCGAATCCAATCCAATGCCCCTCACGAGAGTGTGTTCGCTATCGGAGAGGAGAGAGGGTGAGCGGCGGAGAGCGAAGCTCGCGCGGCGAGGAGAATGGGGGAGGGGCGGACGCTGACGACAACGCCGACGACGCCGGATGCAGGGACAAGGCGAGTGAATGAGATGCAGTCGCATCTAAAACGTGTGAAGCATTGACAACTCCCTAGCCCTTTCCAGCAACTATTCTATGACATCACAGAATCATGTTTGTGCTATTCGTGGCCGCTGACCGGACCCATCGCTAAGACACACGGCTGCACAATTGTAGCAGGTCCTTTAGTTCCTCATGATCACATCACTTTAATGCTAGCATGCAGTTGACACGCTGGAAATTATGCTTTTAGTGCCGGCCCATATGGCATCATTCCTGCCTATAACATATAACTGTACCTTGCAATTTGAAAGTTTTTCAATACTTCTTGGGCGTTTTCTTTTAAGAAACAGCTTTCACGGCTGCAGTGGAGCTGAGTAAGGTACTGAGGCGCAGTTCTTTCAAATTAAATGAAGTTTGCCGTATTTTTACGCGTATAACCTGCACCAAAAATGCGAAAATTTGAGTAGCGAAGTAGGGGTGCAGATAATACGCGGGGTTTTTCCTTCAGTTCAGCTGCTTCACGGCAATGCGCACTGTGCCGCGGAGCTCCTAGGAAGCAACACTGACTACACCTTCCATGGCATCGGTTGCGCAAAACATGCAAGAATAAGGAAGAAAAAAATAAGGACGAGCGCATTCTATAACCACTGAATTTTGGTAGCGAAGTGTGACTTTTGCCTTGCAGTCAGTGTATTCTACTTGCCAAATATACGCTTTTACTGTCTGCGTAGTATGGGATGTGTTGCTTGAGCAGTAGCTTTGGTGCTGCCTTTCCTGTATGAAATGTGTGGGCAATACGCGAGGATTTTTTTTTAAATTTTCTGGAGGGCTGAAAGTGGGGGTGTGGATTATATGCAGGAGCGGGTTATACGCGTTAAAATACGGTAGTTTGGTCCTAACGGCCTCTTTGTCATCACCGCCTCAAACTAACCTTTTGTTGGAGCTGTTTCTGCCACCCTGTAGTGACTAGGTTTATTAAAGGGACACTGAAGTGAATTTGTCAAGCTCCCGTTTTTGCTTGCACTGCGTAGACTGGCTCAAATTAGCACACTTTTCATCGTTTATCCGGTTGACAAATCGGTAATTATTTTACAAAGCGCGAAAGAAGAAAAACTACCATGCGCGGTTTGCGGCGGCCGCACCAACTAAGGCTGTGACGTTGAGAGGAGGGGCGCCGTGATTGGACGATGCCCAAGGTTAGCAATCACACAAGTTTCGGTTTCGGTTTCGGTTCTGTAAAACATAACCAATGGCTTTGTTGGATGGGCATTCTCAATATCTCAGTAATCATCGTACCGCGCTTCTGCCATGTTGTCGGCTGTAAAATGCACAAGATAAGCCTCCCAGGACGGCTTGTAGTCGTAGCATTCATTAGCCGAGACCTACGCAGTGCATGAACGCCCTCTGCGTACCCGCAGACGCCCAAATGTCATGCGCTTTTCCCCCATATTTGGAGCTTGCCTCCCTCATGCCTGTATTGCCTGTATCGTAAAAAGCGTGCTCGCACCAGGCCAAGGGTCTGTTCATTCTGGCCTGTGCCCACTGCCTGCAAGCAGTCGGTGCTTATGGCAACAGCACGCCAACGAGAACTCGCTAGCGCGCCAGTGCCAGCCTGCGCGCGTTTTGTGAACTAGTTCGTGTAGCCATGAACGTTGCGGCCCCAAAAAAGGTGAACTCAATATAGAAAACATCGGCGGAAAACAAAAAAGTTAACTTACAAAAAAAAAAAAAAAGCACGTACCCGCGGGGATTCGAACTCGTGACTCGCAAAACTTTTACGGTGAATTCCTAGAGCCCCAGACTGCTAGGCTACGGAGCGGGACGCGAAAGCCTTGCTAATATAGGGTATATATTGTACAACCGGTTTACACTTTTATTTAGTTTTGGCATTTCAAGCCGCTTAGGTGACTATTTGTTGTACTGCGATCATGCAGTAAGCGTCGTCCGAGTTTCCACAGTAGCTCACGTCTAGCAATTGCATTTCGTAGACGGAAAAGCGTTCGCAGATGCGTAGTCGTGCTGCTGACCGCTGTGCTTGTTCGCCCAGCGCAAAAAAGTGCTTCCCGCGCCCTAGTTTTACGCTGTACGGTAAAAATATCAGTTGATTTTATTTGCTTAGTACCTATATTGACTTCGCTGACTCTTCTCCCGCCTTCAAGAGGCCTTATATTTTCCTACTGGCGTACCAGTCAGCGAAGCGTCGCATGTGCAGCGCTTGTGTGAAGCGACCTTGACTTGGAGCTAGATACAGTGTACAAACAAACCAAGTAAAGAAAGGCACATTCTTTCATTCACAAACGTGTCCTGGCTTCGTTTCAACTAAGCGAACGAATTGCAACCAAGCAATTTTTTTTTAACCTCCTTGATTGCGACGACCCGCCGGCGGCCGGCGGACGAAACGCTGGGCCGACTGACTCTGTCGGCCGGGGAGCCGTGCAGTAGCGCAGCCGTGGCGCAGCCAATTGCCAGCTCATCCCCTCCTGACGTCACACGAAAACGCCACAGAAAATGGGCGAGCGCAAAGAGAGGAGGACAGCGTTTTCGAATTCGTTTTTCTACTAAATAAAATCGCGTAAACGCGCCTAGAGTGGTCGAAACATGGCCTTGGGACTCCGGACAACAATTTGCGCTAGTAATCCCGCAATGTTTACATATCACTTCAGTGTCCCTTTAAATAAGTGCTCTTTTAACTACCCTGACCGAAAATTTTCTCTCAACAATCTTGGCGTTAGGAGATTGAGCCCCGTGCTACTCTCCACCCGTGTGTTTCCTCACTTTCCCACTTTGTTCCCTGTGCTTGCAGTGGGCGTGAATCTGTTCTACATCATCATAGCGGTGTACCTGTATGGAGACCTGGCCATTTATGGTGCGGCCGTTTCAAAGTCCCTGCGTGATGTCGCGTGGTAAGCCCGCCCTGTTTTGGTTCGTTTTCAATTACACGGTGTTTTATGCAGTTTCTGGCTACACCACTGGCATGGCCACTCGTTGAAGTGGCAATTGTTTAATACTGCAGAAAGCGCCGAAAGCTGAAAAGCCCATTTTATACGTTTTTCTTACACGTTACACATTTTACATGCGTTACATGTTTTTCTTCAGTGCGATTTGTGACGTCATGAGTTGTAAATGGCGAAACAAAATTGAGCGAGAATGTTTTCCTGGTTTTTTTTTTCTTCGTTTCTTTTCTCTGTCTCTCCGAAAACAACTGTAAGGCAGAACCACATATACGCAAAATGTCTGGAAGTCTTAGTTGAATTTGTGCCTTAAAAGAGACACATTTCAGCTCATTTAGCTGTATAGAGCCCCAACCTCGCTACCTCAGGCAGCAGGCTTTGTTTCAATGCCTTCGTGAACGAGTGTGGTGAGAAGAACTATAAAGTGGGAAGCAAGTACAACTGTCAGCAGTGCATCACTACAAACAGTAGCAGAAGTGTGACATTGTTAGTGGGAGCTGTGCATACTTTCTAAGTCCATCCCCCCATCGACAGCAGTTGATGGCAGGATCACAGTGTTGATGTTGCGTGGTCTGCTCCGTTTGGGATGCTATGTTTGCCACGCAAAGAATTAAATTCCGTTGGTGGGGAAAAGTGCCTGCTATGATTATTTATTTCTTAACAAATGGAGAAGCACTTATTGTCAAATAACAGTGGGAAGAGCTGAGAAAGCCGTGATCTTTGTACTGAAAGAAAATGTTTATTCCAACTTTAGTGTCCCTTTAAGGGAGGCATGTTTACGTTCCCATGGGTCTTACGCACGGGACTTAGAAACCATTGTGCACCACCAACCCGAAAGGCTTTACAAATATGTATCAATGTTCCCAATGGCCTAATTTGCTTATTTTAGAGATATGTCACTTCTGTACTGAAGTAAAAAAAATTTAACTCTCTCGCTTGCTAGACATCTAGCGCCATCTAGTGAAAACTGGTAAAACCACAATGAATTTTTTGGTTTTTTTATATATTTCAGTAAAGAAGTGATACATGTCTAAAAGACGCAAAATAGGCTGTTGGGAACATTTCTATGAATATGTAAGACTTTTTGTATCATACACGATGCTTTTTAAGCCCGTTGGTCATGAAATAATAAGCCCTATAAAGTGTTGGCAGGTGAGTCTCCCTTAAACTTTCTGGATCAGTTCAAACATTTCATTCAAGCAATCCACCCCTACATTGGTGACGTGATAAGATAATCTTTTTGTTCTCCACTTTTCAGCCAGGTGCCGGAGTTCCCTGTGCACAACTCGACCACCCTGAATGACTCCCTCAATGTGACCGACCTCGGTGACCTCCCGTGCTGGCAGAACTACGGCATCACTCGGGGAAACACCTACCGGATATTTCTGGTACTGCGCGAACACACCACTCACTCGAGCAGCTGCATCGCACTCGTGAAACTTTGCAACGCCATTTGCAGAACACTTTGTCCGATATTTTAAGACAGTGCGAGCGAGCTTTAGTTTCCACTAGTCGGGAGTGTAGCGGATCGGTTTTTCCCAGCATGCCTGGCATTGAGATTGCTGACTAATCAGGGTTCAGCTGATAGTGAGGGTTTCAAGGTCGTTGTTCTGCGGAATGCACGTCAGTGCGCGACATGCTAAAGTTGGGAGAAATATCGTAAATGTTTCCCATTGAAAAAAAGCACAAGCTGCTCTCAGGCCAAGGCAAGTTCCGTGACACGAAACAGTTGCAATGTCAAATTAACGATACTTTTTGTTTTATCAGTAGTGGGATACAGTAGAGCATGGTTTCTCAAAGTGGGTTCCGCGGAACCTAGGGGTTCCGCAGGCCCCTCCTCAGGGTTCCGCGAGCCACTGATAAATTTTCCCTGGTTCTGCAGTCGCAAAGTCTTATATGGTAAACTTGAGGTGCGATCGATCTAAGGAACCTCCATTACTCACGCCCGAGTGTCAGTAAGCACATCTCGGCGCATAACAGGAACGCGCGAGCTGCGCAATAAATCTCGCCAGCAGCTTGTAGCCAGCCGGACTCCGAAAACGGGCCACCTGGTTAAACTATTCCACTTGAATCTCGGCCTTATATTACCCCCATGCGCATTTCTCCTGTTTGGAGATAGGTGGCGCTAGCGTACCCATTTGCGTAAAGTCGACGGGAAAAAAAACGATACCCTTGCTTGCTTTTGAATTTATTGCACATTAATGTAGCATGAACGGAATGAAAACTGGCGGGAGGGGGGGGGGGGGGGGGGGGGTTCCTTTGCACTTAACGGAACTTAGCAGGGTTCCCTGGGACCAACATGCTTGAGAACCCCTGCAGTAGAGATATGTATTTGTATCTCAGTGGAGAAATACTTTAGTGAAGAATACATATGTGTTTCATTATGTGTACTCTTAAAAAATAAGCTGACATATTTTTACGGCAGGGGAGGTACATCAGCTGCAAACAAAGGGAGTTTTTCCAGCAGATCTTGCTTTTTATTTTGCCATGCCCTCATTCCCCCTCCTCGCATTTTTTTTTTTTTAAATTGGGAAATCTTGATGAAACTTCAGTGGTTTCTCATTACCTTGAAGATTCCATTGATGACAATGCCATGGCGGTGGCATTTATTCATTACACGATGCTTGTGCTCATCTCCAGTGCTAGAGACACTTCTCTTATCACGAGCCTTACAAGTTTGAGCTGTGCATTATCACGCGATTGTGCGTTCTCAGCTTTTGCCTGGAAAGATTATCTGACCCTTGCACTCCGTTCTTGTTGTCCTTGCTGTCAGCTGGGCTTCCTGGTGGTGGTCGGCCCGTTCACCTTCTTCAACGTCCAGAAGACCAAGTACCTGCAGATCTTCACCACACTGATGCGCTGGATTGGTGAGCATCTTCCCCCCTCTTTTCTCTTTCCACTTCGTTTATTCATCCAGTGTTTACTTTGGAACATTAGTACAACTGTGGGTGAAACATTCTTCTGGGCCCACTCAGTCATTAAATTTCGAAAATCGCAGCTGAGACTTGCCTAAGTGGATGGACAGGAAATGCAGTTAGAAATGACGGAATCGATCACGTAAAATTGCCTGACTTGATGGAATGGGGAGCAACAGAAAATGTTATTAAGGAGTGGGAAACGGGTCGATTTACACATTACGTGCAAAGGATAATGTATTTGCAAATTACATACACGGCTGTTGCAGGGGGTCGCTGAGATAGTTCCCACGCAAGTCCACCTCAGGGAAATTTCCTCCTCGTTGGTGTCTGGCTACGATCTTGGTGGTGATGTCATACCCTCTTGTGTGGATTGCGCTCTTTGCATCAGTTGTCTAGGCACTGTACGACGAGCTCACTTTTCTGGGAACGGCTGCCCCGTGGCAACACTTAAAGGGGGACGTGGCTCTTAAAACTATTTCTTTTTAATTTCTAAGTAAACTCTGTGAAACTTGCCAGTCCTGCTGGTTCTTTTTTTTTTTTTTTTTCGCAGATTTTAAGTATTCCATTATTTTTGGAGGCAGTCAATTAGTTCCCAAGATAATTAGAGGCAATTAGCCCTTGTTGGAGTAACAATAGACAAGACAGTATTAGCCATTAAAATGTAATCTTTAGATTTCTCGATACCATGAGCCCTGGTGAATGCAATAAGAGAAGCTTTTTTTTTTTTTTTTTTGTGCACAGTTTGGAACTAATTTTACAGCTCATTAAACTTTGGGGTTTGAAATGGGCATTAAAAATGGTTCCTGGCCACTGGTGCCGTCCAAGTTTAATGAGCTGTAAAATTAGTTCCGAGCTGTGCATAAAAAAAAACGCTTATTGCATTCACCAGGGTTCGTAGTATTGGAAAATGTAAAGATCACAATGTAAAGACCCCAACAATGAGTAATTGTCTTTAATTATCTCGGGAACTAAATTACCAACTGAAAATATAGTGGCATATTTGATATCGACGGGGAAAAAAATGCAGCAAGACTGGCTGCTAGTTTCGCAGAGTCCTTACTAACTGGTGTTAACACCTGTACTATATGATCGGAAACCACCAGTGAAGTGAAGCGCAAAGCTTCGGCAGGTGACTGGAAATGGTCGCTTCATCGCTTTGTGCGCTCCCACGTCAAAGCTCGTTTGTGTGCTTGCAGCGTTTTCCTCGATGATCGTGCTGTGCACCATGGCCCTGATCGGGGGCCGGGGCCAGGGCCACCCCCCGATGGCCTCCTTTGCGGGGCTGCCCGCCCTGTTCGGGGTGTGCGTGTACTCGTTCATGTGCCACCACTCGCTGCCCTCCCTGGTGACCCCCTGGCGGGACAAGCGGCGCCTGTTCCCCCTGCTGGCCGCCGACTACCTGCTCATCCTGGGCTTCTACACGCTGCTCTCCTTCACCGGCATCTTCACCTTCCCCCGCCTGCACGACATGTACACCCTCGACTTCCAGGTGGGCCTCTGGGTCGCACTTGTGGCGGTGTTGTGACACCGAAATGCATGGCAGGAAAGCTAACTTCACACAATGAGTGGGCACATGATGATGGCGAAACAAAAAAATCCCTGGCCATCTCCACTAACGTGAAACCTGGTGAGGGGCGAAGCATGCAGTGTATACGTATTTTCGCTCGTATAACGCGCACCAAAAAATGCGGAAATTTCAGTGGCAAAGTAGGGGTGCGAATAATATGCGGGGTTTTTCCTTTAGTGCCGCTTCACGGCAATGCACGTTGTGCCGTGAAGATGACCTTGTGTACAACAGTGAGGGCCGCAGCTCAAGTTACAGCTCTAGCGAGATCAGTGACACTCAGTGAATTGTGACTTTTGTCTTGCTGTCAGTGTATTCTACTTGCTAAATGTACGCTTTTTCTGTCTACATCGTATGTGCTTGAGCAGTAGCTTTGCTGCAGCCTTTCCTGTAAGCAAGGATTTCTTGTTTTCTTTTCCAGCGGGCTGAAAGTGGGGGTGTGGATTAATGCAGGGGCGGGTTATATGTGTGAAAATACGGGAAGTGTATTCTTGGCGCCTGGGCGTTTTTGCCAATGGATATGAAACTGATGAAACTGTTGGGGGGTGGAGGTATACAGCTTGGCTGTAAGAGTCTCTTGTCCTCGAAGCACGAAGCTCTCTAGTGTGGGGCGTAAACGAGTGTAGTGGTGTTTTTTTGGTACATGTTACAAAGCGCTCCAACGCGAGGTGTAAATGAGTGTCCCGGTGTTTTAGTACCGGGACTACATGAGACGACGATTACAACAACAATCAACAACCACAAGACAGCCAACAGCTCCAGCCTCAAAGGGGCTTTGCCCCTAAAAAAAACTCTTCCCGTGATCAGAATCGAGCCTGGGTCCCTCACATCATGAAGCCATTGTCTATCAGATTGCACTATTCCGAAACGGTCTACGATTGGTGGCGAAGGGTAGGGGGGGCTCGTCTTTCTAGAGAGAGATTCGTTCACGAGGACGTGGGTTCGATTCTCGGTCGCGGTGGCCACTTTTCGATGGAGGTGAGAAGCAAAAATGCCTGTGTGTACAAGACTTCGGCGCACGTTAAAGATCCCCAGGTGGTCAAAATTAATCCGGAGCCCTCCACAACGGCGCGCCTCATCGCCTGCGTTGCATCAGCGCGTTAAACCCCACAATCAAATCAATCAATCTAGAGTGAGATTCGTCTTCTGTTGTCTGAGTTTGGACTTTGGTCGCAGACGGTTTGCACTTTGATCATTGACAGAGGCTTTGACTTTTGCGCTTTAACCATCAGGGTCGTTAGACTGAGGGGCTTATGATTTTTACATACTCCCGTGTCTTGTTCACTTAGTGCGTGAGACCATGTCTGTCCCGGCTTGAGTTATGGTCCAGTAGTTTAGTCGGCTTGCATTTTCGCATTTGGTATGGGTAGCTCTGAATCTCTCCAAAAGAAAGCCATTGGGTTCATTTTCCGCCACTGTGTCTGCAACTTTCTTCCCTTCATCGCATGCTGATCAACTACATCATTCTAGCCTTTATAATGGAGATGCAGGTGGGATAGGCTCATCTTGATGCACAAGATATGCATGGATTGACATCTTTTTTTTTCTTTTCGTTTTTTTGAAGTCCAATTTTTTTTTTGATTAATTGGCACGCATGACAACACAGGCTTTGTTGAATATTCCTCCTTTCAAATTGCACTTAGGTGCTTTTACATTTTTCTTCCATTCGCATAGAATCAAGAAGCGGAACAAAGAATATCTCAACGTCGCAACATTTATCAGCTGAGCTATTTTTGGGGCACCTATTAAGCCATGTTTTCTGATATTTGCATCTCTGGTGTGCCTCTTTAGCGCCTTTACTCCCAGAGTTTGAAAGCACCTTTCTTTTTTTTCTTGTAAGGCACAGTTATAGTTCACTTAGGGTGTGTGACTTTTGTCTGTCATGTATACATATTTTATGTAAGCACCCGGTGCTGCTGTCTGCAATAAGAGAGCACTTATTGTGAGTGAACAAGAAACTACATCTGGCTTTCTCAGCAGCTGTGACTTGACGACTTCCCCAGTAAAGATCCCACATCCTCGAACAAAGATAAAGTGTAATGTCTGTGACAAAGGCAGCTTATGGCTTGTGTGCAGATCAGTTGCTTCGCTAGCTTTACGAGGCCCTGCTCTTCCCTTTATAGCATCTTGACAGACGAGAAAAGAAAAAAAAATGGTTCTTTGGGGGGTGGGGGGGATTTTGTCACCCCTGTACAACTGAAATTTATTGCCAAGAGAGAGGAAGCTGAGAAGGCATGCTACTGTCTTGTCTGTTTTCCGTCTTCACAGGCTATGTTCCGCCATGCATACCTGCTAGAAATACAGGCCACCTCTATCTTTTCATACCTGTCAGGTTTATTGATCGCTTGCTTATTGATTTCTGTGACACAATAGGCCACACCCACGCCACACACGCATATCGTTTGAATGCCACACTCCCGCCAGTTTGTGGCAAGTGTGGGGAACGGCTTTCCGTGCTCCGCGTATTCATTCAGTGCACATCCTGCAGTGCCGCCAGAAATCGACACTTTCCTAAAATCCACACATTTCACTACACCCTTCACTTTTCCTAGAAGATGAAGCAGTGTTCCCTTACAAATGTGTTCTAACCTACCTTGCGGGTATCAATTTCTTGAAACTGGAATCGTAAAGACTTGAGACCCTCTCATCCTTGAGGGAGGTGCTGATGGTTCTTTTGTTTCCACAGGGAGCCCTTCTAGCGCATCGCCCTCTGAGGCTCCAGGCGATGTCACATCTCAACCACAATCCCCTTTTACCTCTTCAGTCCCAGGAATGCACAAATACAAAAATCTCCTGTAACGTACTTTTATTCGGTTCATTATCTATAGAAATAAAGGCAAAAAAATTACAATAGCAAAAAAACATGCCAAAGTAATAAAATTTGATGGTACCCATTTCGGTACTCTGGGTTTCAGTGCGTGCGGAATGCAAGGACAAATATTTCTAAAAATGCTACAATGCTTCTAAAATGCTACAAAAATGCTACAACACACTTTTATTCAGTTTGTTGTCCGTTGAAATAAACGCAAAAAAAATTACGATAGCAAAAAAGCAAACAAAAATAATGAAATTTGATAGTACCCATTTGGGTACTCTGGGTTTTGCTTACCCTGTGGACGCATTCGAGCGCCCGCACTGTTGAAAGCCATTTTTGCCGCCTGGATCTTCAGAAATGCCTGGACATATCGCGCCACCTGACGGGGCTTAGTGAAAGCAAGGCCTGCTTTTTGCGGGGAAACAACTTTTGATGCGCGAATTTCGAATGGGGGAAAGCTTTTGCCTTTATGGTTGTGGTACCCATTTGGGTACCCAGGGACTGAGGAAGTTTATCCATCATTATGAGCATCTTCATGTTTTAGTCTACAGGCCCTCTACACCCATATATACAATTTTTAGGCAATACCATACTCACCTCATACATATTCTATGCCTGAACCTGACATTGAAAGACCACTTGATAGAGTCTGGCGGTCTTTGGTCGTAGATGCCCTTGCGACAATAAACACAAACCTGCTACTGCTACTACTAACTCCTCTTCCTGTTCTTTCCTTCCCTCTGCAGCCCAACAGCGGCACGGACAGCATCATCCCGCACATCCCCGTGCTGCAGTACTTCCTGTCGCTGTTCCCCGTGTTCACCCTGAGCACCAACTTCCCCATCATCGCCATCACGCTGCGCAACAACCTGCGCTCCCTCTTCCTGCGCGAGGAGCCCTCCCGGCAGCACCGCACCGCCTCTTCTGCATCCAACAACTCTCTCCTCTCCACCTCCTCCTCTACGGCGGGGGCAGCTCCTCCAGCGAAGCCCAGCTGCCACCAGGTGAGACCGTTGTTGGCTCTCTAGGTACTTTTTTCCCAACAATTCCCAGATCTAGGTACTCTAGGAAGCCTTCCTCCCAAATGTAATTTGCACGGGGCTCCAGTGATGCACACTCTGCTTCAGAAGTGAAGTTCCCAACTGTGGATTGCAATTTGGGCTGAATTTGTCCTGGAAAGAGGCACATTGTGTGGTCTAATGTGGTAATTGTAGTGGTTTCGTTGTTCTTCAAGCACTGCGAGTGACACCATTGGCATCAAAAAGCAAGTTGTCCTTGTTCGTGGTGAAACTTGGATGGAAATTGTCACGCATTTTTGGAGTTGCTTGAAAATGGGTTATGTGGGTGAGAAGATTTGAGTAAGTGCGTTGCACTTTAGAAAATAATTGTCTTTTAATTTTGAGGGCAAGAGCTGTAATGTATTCAGCAGTGTGTGTGTGTGTGTGTGTGTGTGCGTGTGCGTGTGCGCGCGCGCGCGCGCAGTACCAGAAGATTCCCGTACCAGAGTTGGTGCACAATCTCGTGGGCCTCATCATTGCCTCTTGTCAAAAATGATCAATGGTGATCTTAATAGCATCAGAAATGTAAAATTCTAGTGGCTGATTCGTACAATTCTGCAGGAATGTTGACAAGACCAAGTTCGGTACCTTAGTGCAGTTGTCTTAAAGCCATTGTCTTTTATAGAACAGTCTAGCATCCAAGCGAAGGTTATTTCCAGTGAGTTTTAAGAAGAAAAAGAAACATTTTTATTGCATGGAGGGCATTACACAGCCATCGTCATTGTGATCATCACTAATCTGCTGGAGACAAACGAGATGCACTAAAATGCTCGGCGGGCTGGAACTTGAGATTGATACCCCCAGGCTGCAAGAGAACTCGGTGAACATAGCTTGAAACAAGCTTTAATTAGGCATGCAGATTTTCGCTCATTTTATTGCAGTTATCCTTATTTTAAATCAATCAAAAAGGTAGTCTGACTTTTTTAACATCTAGAAATACCCAAAACGAGAAGCCCAATTGAAATAATTTTTTTATTGTGCTTCTCTTATTTGGTATTTTTAGATTTGGTTCTTTTGTAGCGCGTTAATCTACACAGAAAAAAGTGGATCCAGTGAAAAAAAATCCCGGGCCATCTCCACTAATGTGAATCGTGGGGGGGGGGGGGAGGGGGGGAGGGGGGGGGGGTCAAAGCATGCAGTGTATAAGTGTATTCTTGGCACCTTGGCGTTTTTGCCAACGGAGACGAAACCGTCGAGGGGTACAGATATATACAGCTCTGCTGTAAAAGTCTCTTGTCTTAGAAGCACGAAGGTGTCTACCACTAGGCGTAAACGAGTGTCCCGATGTTTTTTTGTACGCGTTACGTTCTAGCACGAGGCGTAAGCGAGTTTCCCGGTATGAGGCGAACGACGATTACGA
This sequence comes from Haemaphysalis longicornis, assembly GCF_048455015.1. Taxonomy (NCBI): domain Eukaryota; kingdom Metazoa; phylum Arthropoda; class Arachnida; order Ixodida; family Ixodidae; genus Haemaphysalis; species Haemaphysalis longicornis. The sequence goes on from NW_027526385.1 coordinate 17,625,958, forward strand.
TGACGACGACAGGAGACGCCAACAGCCCCAGCCCCTAAGGGGTTTCGCCCCCTAAAACCTGCACTCCCATATTTCAACTTGCCAATGGTGATTAATTACAGGGGTGGAATTGTGATTTGTGGGTGTTTCAACAGTGTCCATTTTATGTCCATTTCAATCGTGACATAGCAGCATTTGAAGGCCTCTAATCAATGACATGCCTAGAAGTTGACACCCTGCCTTACTTGTGCTACATCGCATCCGGGTCGTCACTCTCAGCCAGTCAGGGCTCATTCGAAGTGGACACTTTGAAATGGACAGAACTGGGAGTTCTGCCCCAGGAAAGTTAATTCAGCTCCATTTTCATTCTCTGCGCAGATTCTGGTGGAGCGTTTCTTCTTCCCACTTCTGGCCCTGCTCCCTCCCATCCTGGTGGCCCTGGCCACCGAGAGCGTCGAGTTCTTGGTCGGCTTCACGGGCTCGTACGCCGGTGCGGTCATCCAGTACATCATACCGGTCGCGCTGGTACACCGAGCGCGCAAACAGGTTCTCGAGGCACTGGGACTTGGTGTCAAGAACCAGCACGCGTCCCCCTTCCGCCACGGTGCCTGGCTGGTCTTTGTGCTGGTGTGGGCCGTGGCGTGTGTCACGCTGGTCACCGTGAACCACATACTTGTGCGCGGATAGGCTTTTGTTGAAATATCACGGTGCTGGTGTGACTCTTGCTATGGTGCTGGTGCCAGTACCAGGCCACTGTGCTCATGTGGGCCGCGGCGCGCGTCACGTTGGTCGCCGTAAACCACATACTCAGGCGCACATAGGCTTTTGTTGAAACACCACGGTGCTGGTGGGACTCTCTTGCCAAGGTACTGGTGGCAGTACCAGGCCACCGTGCTGGTGTGGGCCGTGGCGCACGTCACGCTGGTCGCCGTGAACAACGTACTCGTGCGCGCATAGGTTCTTGTTGAAATACCACGGTGCTGGTGGGACTCTCTTGCCAAGGTGATGGTACCAGTACCAGGCCACCATAGGACAGCTTGCTGCAGCGCTTCAGCCGTGGTGTGTCACTGTTTGTTTCGTCAATGTTTGACCGCATCCTGATTCAAAGCAAGAGGCAGCACCTGATGACGAAGGGAAGCGGGAGATTCCAAGGTGCTGGTACTTTCGTGGCAGTGGCATTGGTCATCGCTGGTCAACGCAGTCATCGCTGTATCGCTACAATCTTGCCAGTGCCATGTTGCTCTCTGAAAGTGTCCTACCAGTCAGAATCTTAATGGGGGAAGGTGAAAGGTTCTGGTACCTGCACTTGCAGCAGCGCTGGTACCTGTGTGGACCGAGACCAGTCATCGCTGTACTGTGGGGACCTTACCAGTGCATAATTGCCCTCTTTGTGAAGTCCTTAGTGGTACCACACTTTGCGCTTCTGTGCCTTTCTCGGGGCTGTATGCCAGACTGCCTGATGGAGCATTCCTTGTACTTGACAATCATCATGAAACCTCCTTTCCTTAACTCACCACACCGACTCACATGAGAGTGCTCATAAAGGCTGGTTACAAATTTTGCTGCATATCAAATTAGGCTGTTCATAAAAGCTGGCATTGTGAAGCATGCCGTTGGCTGGGGAACTGCACCCTACTATGCCCTGTGAACACTGGTACCTCTCTTACTCCCCTATTTATGCCGGCATACTGATTCACTCACAGCTCGGTACGTTCGAAGAGTTGTGTGCATCATTGCAATCTGCTTTGCCGCATCAGTGTGGTACTGAACTTCTGCCGTTTTTCCCTTTATTTCTTCAATCGTCGACAGCTAAGTGCACTTAAAGGTGTATGGAAGTCGTGTGCCGCATACTTGGAGGCGGTACGGAAAAATATAGGTGGAAATAGGGAGTGTGAGTGTATTGCAGTTTTGCTGGTACCAGGGTGCGTTACGTAGATAGAATAAGTGTTGCTGCCTGATTGCCCAAAAAGCTGGATTCCGAAATGCATTTGCGAAATTTCCTGGAGGGCTACTACAAGTTTCTAAAAGTCGAGCTAAGTTCAGGTTAAAGTTGCAGCGGTTTGCCAAGGGGGATCGTATGATGGAGGGCGTAATCATAATGTGCATGTACCGAGTGCTGCAATGAAATTTGTTTTCTTGAAAGCTATGGGAGAGGTTCGGTAAAAGCTTGAGTACATGCAATTTATAGCGACAGTGCTGGTGACGCTTTAGGAAGTAGTGCAAGGCTGGTACTTGCACTCTTTCGTGTGATAAGGTTTATGCTGAACGTGGATGCAATGTTGCGAGTCTACGGCTTTGCAACTCTCACCACTACCAACCCCTTTCGTAGTTGACGCACTTACCTGTTGTCACGGGATGAAGTTGCCGCGGCAGGTGCGGTAAATATTTTGGAGGATAACAGCAGTCGAGCTTAAATAACGTGACACTTTTTGTCGCAAGCCCAAGTGAACTCGCCGCATACTCTTTTTATGTTTACACTGACAGCACCCCGATGTTTTAGTGTTTAGTTCGACGTTTATTTGCACCTGCATTCAGCATTTGAGTGGCCATGCTTTGAGGTCTAAAAATACTTTTTTTCTTCTTTTTTGCAAAGTAGATGCGAAGTTTCTGTACGTGTGCAGTTGGTGTTGATGTTGGTAATGTTTAGTTATGCCACTAACGAATACTGTTCATGTTTATTACCACTGTCTGCCATTGTCTGCAAACTGGGTTATGGGGTTTCTGCTGCGAATTTGAATGATTCCATGTTGCTTAATTAACCAGTTACGGACCAAGGGTTGGAATTGCAGAGCAGTATAGTGACTGTGGCAGGTAGTATTCCACCACAGTTTGTAGGGTTTTAACTTGAAGTGTTCTGAAGAGTTCCTAGGTGTAGCACTTCATTTCTAATGCCTAAGTATTACCCTATTTGTCCTCAACAAGCTGCTTCATCCGGCCTGGGATCACTAGGGTTTTTTTAAGCTTTTTTTCTTCTCGTCACCTTTCAAACTCTGCCCAGCTACATTTAACCCAAATACTGTCACGTTTGAAAAGTACCGTTGCACAATACTAATAGCATTAGGTAAGTTATGAGTTAAAGACCGCTGTCATTAAACGACACATACATTAGTGCCAGGTTGCTGAAACGTTAGCACATTTGGCAAGGTCATCGCTTGAAGCTTACTTTGTCTTTTTTCTTTTATTAGCTGTGCTCATTCCCTCCAGACTTTCCGTTTACTTTTTTTTTTGCTGATTTTAAGCTTTGATTTTGGCGTAAAGTACTTTCTTTCCTATTTCTTATTTTCAGGGGTTGATACCCTAAATTGTTTTTACCTAATCGACATTTCTTTGCAATCAGTTTTATAGTCTAGGTTTTTGTGTTCAGGGGTTTACCCTGTATTGTACAATTTTATTGCTGCGGTAAGAACAGAACTGAGACTGCAAGCACAGTTGAATTCAGCAAGCACACAACAGGACTATTTTCAAGGCCAAACTGCATCCTAGCTGCAGACACATATCAGTGGAGTCCCGTTTTGTGGAATGTTGTATCGTACATCAATTTCCTGGACCGGATCAGTTCCATCATTTTTGCAAACATGGCTTACTGAGGAACTTGCGACTCTCGAAGCCTTACTCACTGTTGTCATTAGTGGTTGAAGTTGTACAAAACCCTGGATTAGCAAGTGCGGTTTTTCTCTTTCCAGTGCTCGTGCAAGGAGTAAATCATTTGTGTTTTATTTGTGGCAGACATGTAATTCCCCCAGTACGTGTGAATAATTTTTGTTTATTTGTGGCAGGAACAGAATTATGGGGCCACCTTAGCTTTTTGGTGAAAGTATTGTCCTTTAAAACATGTTTCTCATTTTTTGCGTTTCCTTGTGCTGCGCACATGTTTAGTCAGCAGCACTACATTCCGTTTCCTACTGCAACTACAACCCACACCTTAGACCATGACTGTTTGCATTCAAAGTTTGAGCAGCAGTAGCTCAGAAACTGTGCAGCTAGCTCCCCATTCTCCTTTTTGAATATCGTTGAACTGGTTGTGGTTGTGGAACAAAAAAAACTGAAATTTCACGTAGGCGCCTAATAGCGCAGGGCTGTGATGGTGTGTGTGCTATTGTTTGCAACGACTTTTTGTACTTGCCTTTGTTTGTTTGTGCCGGTTCATGACCACGCTCTGCAAACAGACTGCGGAAATCTGCACGTTAGTCTGCCCAAGTCAAACCCGAGTGTTGTGTAAGAATTCATGTTGATGCTGGTGTGTGCAGTGAAGACTCGCAAACTGTGTGTGATGAACTGTGCCATGCACCGCTCTGGCGTGACTGTTGATGTTGCCGAAGCTTACCGGGAATATTTTTCTATGGATGGAGCGGTTTCCCAGCTTCGAAAAAAAGCCCTCCGAGAAGTGGACAACTTCTCGTCTGCTTGGCCGGTGTTTGCTTGGCGTGATGTGCGAACACACGTTGAATGTTCCTCGTCTATTATGTTCGTTGGTTTTTTAAGTAATAGTTTTTCTTCTATACAGAAATCCAAAATGTGGTCTAGTCTCGCAACGTGTAGGTTCCACACTGCTACTGTCGTGCCAGACATGACACCTGGCGTTTATTTTTCACCGCGTGCTTATATTGAGTTCTGCTTGTATTTCTCCTGTGCTGGTCATTCTGGCAATGGGGGTTTCCTCCGCCCATTTTGCACGACTCATATTTTTTAACTTTTTCCTGCATTTTTTTCACAAACCACAACCCCCCTCAGGTTTTAGGATGTTTAATAAGTTCTTTTCGAGTGTTTGCAGTGATTGCGAGTGATTTGTGTAGCAACTCGGTTTATTTTCCCTGTGCAAAAACGAAATGATTAAATTGTTGTATTTTTGTGAAATGCTTGCCGTCTCATTTACTTCAGTAGGACTTAGCGTTGGTATGTGCCATTTGTGTCTACCTTTGTCTTAACTTCTTTAGCGCCCTATTCTTCGTAACTCGAGGTAATTATGTTGCCCGTCAAAAAGGAAATTTTCTTTCCAAGAGCAAGAACAAAGGAACCCTAATTAGCACATGTGTAGTCCTGACAATATAGGCAATGCGTGTCACAATAAATATAGATCAGGTTAGCAAAACCTTTCGGGCAGTTGTGATATTGTAAGAATGCCACATTGACAACATCGAGCAATGACACTGTTAGTTGCAGTTGCAGTAGAACCCCAATTATAACGACTTTTTTTGGGCCGTGAAAAAGCGTCGTAAAATGCAGGTGTCATAAAATCCAAGCAACAAAAATTACATCTATAAAAACAGTTTCGTGTGACAGATTTGCAAATCACTTTAGTGTAAGTTGCAAGCTAATGCTTTGCAGAGCTCGGAAACCCGAATCACTAAAAAAAAGGTAAATGTGAAAAAGTTGATGAACCAAATGCAAAAGAAAAAAGAACCACATTGGCTAATATACGTTGTGGAACAGGCTGTCTTCCTACCACATGCTCTTTCAATTGGCATGGAGGTTTTACGTGTCGAAGCTATTGCCTAGGCTGCGAAAAATGGCTGGAGAGTAATTTGGACCACCTTAAGATCTCTAACATCGTCAGTATTCAAGTAATGCGATCGAACGGAGCCAGAGGCCTCGCCACAATCGCCCAGTCACATTTCTTGGCTTTTGTGGATTTGGTCGGGCGCCGCCAATCGCACAGACTAATTTCTGTGATGTCGAAAAGACTTCATCAGAAAGTGGTGAGGGAAACAACCACTGCTGCTGCTGTTTTCCCTAATATATACATTATTAGTTTGAGGTTTGCGGTCGAATCCGTATCACTGTTATCAAGACAAAACAGCCTTTTCAATGACTCAAACTTGTATTTTCTTTTCGTGGCCCCTTTAAAAGTAATGATAAACGCCGCACGCGCGTCGCACTAGTGATACTGCATAAGAGTGTCAGCAAGAGAATTACAAGACTACACAATGAAGAAGTGCAGCTAAAACTACTGAGCAAAGGATTGGCCATTTGCTGATGATTTTGCACGAGGACCCGTTTCAAACCTTCAATCAGTGTCAGCCCGATTGCTCTGCACAAAACAGGAACAAGCAAAGTAGGCAAAATGGGGGAAACTATGACGCATTGCTGTTTTTTTTTCTCCTCTCCTTGAGTCCAAAAAAGATAGCCGCAAATTAATTTTAGTATATTCAGCCTGAATGGGCTCTGATGGTAAAGGGGGGATTAAAAGAAATACGAACAACAAAACGCACAGCCTCCAACGTATATTGTACCGTATGACTGTAAATTCAGTGAACTGCACAAATGCGCCATTCTTAATGGTAACTTGAGAGTGTAGCCTACTCTTAGAGGAAGTGTTTGATCAAGAAGCGACGGCGGTAATTTATTTTGAGTCGTCTTTTCGTCAGATATGCTTAGCCCTACTTTTTTCGTATTTTTTTAATCCACCCTGTACCTTACAAAGATAGCTATGCGAAAATTTTATCACATGCACCTCGCACAATGCAATCATTCTGTGGCACCATGCCAAAAATGTGCACGTCTCGTTTAAGCGAAGTGCACGAAGTTGCAGGCATTCACTGCTGGGATGCATCCAGTTTTTCTACCTCATGGTCTGCCACCGCCTGATGCGCACTGCCGTCGTTTCTGTCTCTCTCTTTTCATGTCATGTTTTATGTTTCGTTTTTGCCATGACACATTAGCTTATTTTTCTTGTGTGTGCTTATGTTATAGACGCCAAACCACCACGAAAGGCCGAATGATCTATCATGTTTATTTTTATTATTATTTTGTATTAGTATTATTGCTTTTTTTTTGTTATTGCAACACAATTTGCGTTGTGCGCTTGATATGCTTCCACTCAACCGTCTCGTCCGATCAACCGTCTCTCTCTCTCTCTCTCTCTCTCTCTCTCTCTCTCTCTCTCTCTCTCTCGCTCTCTGTGTCTCCGCCACCTGTAACCCTCCTAGCTCGTCACCGCGCGTCTACCTCCTCTCCCACCCATCAGCCAATCAAAGACTAGTCCCCCTCTTTAGGCTACCCTTTATTTTGGCTTCACATTATTGACCACAAAATCTTGCACTCGTCTGCACCGTCGGCGTTCGGGTGATGCGAGCTGCACTATAGCTTCACTGCCGAATGGAGCTGCGCAGCGGCCGAGCCAGTTCACGCGCAGTGCTGGCGAATCGAAGGGGCGTCTTATCAATCACGACATCCTTTTCAAATGTCGTCGGCGCGATTACTGTGGCTGGTGTGTGTGTGTAGTTGCGCGGACGTTCTCTTCCGGGGCCCTGCATCGCTATTCGGGCTACCTGCGCCGACTGACTCACAGTGCAACCACGCGGCAAAACGCGGACGGTGTTTATAAGCCGTGGAGGCCCGCGGGCACAGGCCGTGTCCTCAAAGCTAATTAACAGCGTCAATGTCGCCGTTGTTGCGAGCCGAGAGCGCACGTGCATCGCTTCGCGGGGGGTTCACCCTGCCTCCCGAGTGAAAAGGGGAGCGATAAATTGGTCTGCAGAGTTTTGTTCTTTTCCTGAAGAGCCAAGTTTGCCAGAGACAAGCAGGAGACGGGTGGAATTTCGCTTATGTGGACTACGATAACAGCTACAGCTTGATGTGGGCCAGTTATTACGGCAGGACTTAAAGGTTTTTTTTTTTTTTTTAAGGCGCAAGAAAAACGCGGACCTTAGAAGAAGACGAACACGACAAACGAAGTGCCACTTCTAACTAAACTTTATTAATGAAAAGCGCCGCATTTATACGTTACTCAAACACGACGTCACCCATCAATTCTGGTCCGCTCTTCAAGAATTCAATCTCTCGCTGAAGGGTAATAGATGGTTTCCCTATGCACTCCTCGACCACTTTTTCGACTGACAACGCCGCGATAATTTTTTTCAAGGTTATCACTGGCCCCGCGCAGAAATCTGGTTTGCTTCAACCTTAATTGGTACGCGCTTGTATTGTTTACGATGGTCGGACATGTGCCCTCCAGCTTTGTTTTTCACAGCCCAATTGTGCTCACGCGCTCTTTCGCTGAAACAGTTCTTATTTAAAATTGGAAGAGGAATTTTCGAGGCCATCCATTGCCTGACATTGAATTCCTGAAAAGCGGACCAGAACACAATGAGTGACGTCATATATAAATGCTATTCTTTTTTTTATTTCATTAATAAAGTTCAGTTGGAAGGGGCGCTTCGTTTGTCTTGTTCGTTTTCTTCAAGGGTCCGCGTTTTTCTTGCGCCTTAAAAATCCCGGGCCATCTCCACTAACGTGAAACCTGGGGAGAGGCGAAGCAAGCAGTGTAAAAGTGTATTCAAAGGTTGTCTCTCTTGCCACACGGCCCGCGTTGATTGTGCGCCGGGGAAGCGCCGGTGGGAGGAGGAATCGCGCGATGATGATGATGATGATGATGATGATGATGATGATGGTGGTGATGATGATGATGATGATTTGCATTGGTTTCCCCTTTGCAGCGGGGCGATGACTTGTCATCCTACCAAAAAGGATCAATATTCCTATGTTTTTCTCTTGGTTTAATACTAGCGCTGCTTAGGGCAGGCACAAAAAAACTTATTAGGCACAAAATACTTTTTTTCCTGTTACAGGTGGTAGCTGTCCTAGGCAATATTCCCCTCCCTGCTTTTCGTCCAGCAGCATTCTAATCTTCTTTTCGTCCCCTCGACAGCCTTGAAGTTAACTTCCTCTGTGCTACCATTAAATCCTAGGGCTTCTGGAAGCCGAATATTTCTCTCATGTAGATTTGGATGGATACCCAGTCATTCTAACACTATGTGCCGCATAGTTTCTGTTTCTTTTCCGCAGACCACGCATACCGCATCATTTTGTGAATACCTGCCCACAAAGCTCTTAGTTCGCAAGCAACCTGCTCTAGTCTCAAAAAGCAAAGCACTGCCCTGTGATTTATCGTAGGAATTTTCCTTTCTGATGTCCAATTTCTCAGCCATGTACATTTATAACCGCGTTTTAGTTTCCATTTTTGCTCTCAATTTACCCGTTTCTATCTGCCTTGGCTCTTTTTTGGCTGTTTTGGATGGCTGTTTTGGATTCTCCACTGTTCTTTCCGTATTTCATCGATAGCCTTCTAGTCTTCCTTAGCCACTGCGTGTCGACGCTTTTCAAGTATAGGTACCTAAACACCTTAGCTGCCCACCTACGTTGATCCATTACTCTCAACCTCCTCTCAAAACATATTTTACTCTGTGCTTCTCGAACTTCAAACGACGCCCAGCCCATATCTCCCTGCACTGCTTCGTTAGTTGTTTTTCCATGCGCGCCTAAGGCCAAACGTCCTACTGTTCTCTGGTTTACTTCAAGGCCTGATAAAACGTCTGATTTTAAGCAGAGTACAGCATTCGCAAATGTGAGACCCGAAACCATTACTCCTTTCCACATTCCTCTCACTACATCATATTTCTTAAACCCCCACAGAGCTCTATGCTTCATTATGGCTGCGTTTCGCTTTCCCTTGTTGCCCCTCATGAGTTCTTAAGTAGTTATCCCCTTCGTTTATCCACTCTCCCAAATATTTATATTCCTTCACTCTGGGTAATTCACCGCGCTGGATAGACACTACGTCGGTGGTAGCGTCATTGAAAACCATTATTCCCGATTTTTCTGCGCTAAAATTTCACCCGAGGTCGGTGGCTTCCTGGCCGCTAATATTTATTAGCCGTTGCATATCGGTCAGGTTATCCGCTAAAAGAACAATGTCGTCTGCGTATAACATTCCCGGAATACGGCTTGCACCGCCACTCCTCGACTCGTTAAAGCCCCAATTGGAACACAAAAAGAAACGCACAACGCCGGACGTCGTTCCTGCGGCTTCGGCTTGCGGCGCGTCCCAACCCGAAACCGTAAACGCCGAGGTTTAAACAGCCGCCCCCGAGCTTACGTCACGGCCAAATCAGCGCTCGCGTCAAGGTGGAATGAGAACGTAGAGTTTAGATTCTTTCTCTCTGCGCCCCACTTATTGTCCCTATCACCGGAAGAATCCGCTTAATGGGCGATTTTTTTTTTTCGGGTGTCTGATTTAGTCGGCTCCTATTACCCGACTGTCTTGTTCGATCGTAAGCGTGAACATGCCGCCGTCACATTTGTTTGCAGCTGCTAATACCAACAAACCAAAACATTAACATTTCTTCTCTCAATTATTCTGTTTTCACGTCCGACGTTTCAAAGGTTTCAAACTGCCGCAGCCGGATAGTCGGAACGATAAAAATGCTTGCGGGCCCATCGACAATCGTGGTTAGAAATGTCACTAAATGATCACATCCAAGAACTTCCATTCATAGGGAGTTCTTTAAACGATTGAAAGTAACCTGTACCGTGCTTTCCGCTGTATCACCGCAGACGTCAACGACAACCTCAACGTCGTCGTAATGCTTGCCGGCGTCAAGAAACCTGTTGCGTTGTGCCAGACAAGAACAAGATACGTCGCAGCCGTAATAGCGAACCCGAACGGGAACAGGAACAAGACGGGAAAGACGCGATTCCGGCCAAGGTAGAGGCCAAGCCGCACCCGGTACAAAGTCTGCCGGCCGTATCACCGGAACGGTTACACATCCTTCGGCAAAGTTTTAGGCCTAGCTGCTTTGCGGGGGAGTGACCCCGTCATAGCGGCCGACAGATCGGAGTAACGTTGTGGTTTTGGGGAATACATCGACGTTAATTTGTAATAACACGAACAACAAGGATTATGCTAGTTCTCACCTTCCTGTACGACAGCCTAGACATGAAAGTTCCCAAAGAAGCTCGCAGTAAATAAGCGAAACTTGTCGCCGCCACGGGTGCTCCGCTCGAGAAACTCGCGATAAAGCGACTCGTATTTTGGTTGCTTCGCCTTGCAGCATATGCGTTAGGTTGAACCCTACTTGAATTTCTTCCAGTTTCTTTTCTAACCCCGCCATGTAAACCACAAACAGTATTGGGCTCAAATGGCATCCCTGTTTCAGTACCGTATGGGTGTTGGCCTGCTGGGCGCATTTCTGTCCCTCCCATGTAAGCTGTCCTTCTGTCCTTCTGTCCTTCCCATGCGCTTGCTGAGGCGGTGGCGCCCTCTCTTGTGTTGAACCGGATTTAAGCAATTAAATGAGAGACAGACTGGCCGTAAGTTGTCTTCGTGTCACACGCTGCAGCATGCTAAGAAGTCCACTTTACAGGAGAAAACCTGGCGTTTGAAACAAATTTCGAGACGGAATTTAACAGATTTGTTATTAATTCAATCAAATCCTGATTATTCCTGGATTTTACATTAGTTTAAATTATATCAGTTTTTTTTTTGAACGGGTTTTATTCATTATACACTTGTTTGTTTGGCCATCGTTTGATAACTTGATTTACCGGGACTACATGAGACGACGACAGGAGACGCCGACAGCCGGAGCGCCTAAGGTGCTTTGCCCCTAAAAACCTTTTAGTTACGATATTAGAAAAATTCTTCCCTCGTGCTCTGATGGATTTGAGCCCTCGGTCCGACACTCGTTAGCAAAACATGCCTAACTTTATTCGGCCGCTAAAATGCCGGTGATGCACGGGATTGCCTACAAGCGTTTTCAACCTGGTCTTAATAACGGGATCCGCGAATTAGTTAGTTAAATACGAAGCTTTGTAAAACCAAGAAGTAATTATTCCTATGAATAATTTCTATTTCCCAATAATGTAGGGGTTACTTCTTACGCAAATGTTCCGGAAAGTTTTCCTGTAAAAACTGTGCACATTTAGTCCTAACTTTATGAACTTGTATTTGTACGTCTGTGTGTCTGTGATCGACCTAGTACAGTCCAGCCCGCTTATAACGAACACATCGGGAAACGGAAGTCACTTCGTTATATCCGGTTTTCGCTATATCTGAACATAAATATGTGTGTGCAAATGGTAGCGGGAAATGAAGATTTGTTCTTTATAGCCGGTATTTCGTTAATACCGGCTTCGCTATAAATGCGCTATACTGTAGTTCTCATGGCAATATTTCTCATGGCATTGGTAGTTCTCATGGCACAGTAATCCCCAGAAAAGACCCAAAATACGATGAAAAATTGGTTTTACGCTCCAAAGCACGTGTATACGCGCGTTTACCATCCAGACCGGCACAATCTTTCGAAGCGCCCTGATCCCCACCGCCTGCTTTTGTGTGCGCGAGTGTGCATACAAGAAAAACACTGCCTTGTAATGCGATATCATTAAATGGTTTTATTGAGCGAAACAGCCGTCGTTGGCGTCAGCGTCTGTAACAGCAAAACGGCTCCTCGGCCACGTGTCTTTGAAGCGTTCCGTGGCACGAGGCGTTCCATAGCACACGCATAACCCTTTCGGTCGTGGTGTCTTATATCTAGGACACAAACGAAAATACTTGTAGCAATTTGAGAACAAAACCAAAACAGCTAGTTTTCTGGGAAATAGTTCTCCAAGGATTTCTCTTTCCATAAATATCAGCATTGTTCGTTTTTTGCTACAGCTGAACGTTAGAGGAAGGCATTGCAGTGAAGACCAAACTGACATCGAATTGACCTCACTCAGGGGCCGAAGTCCTAGTTTGATTACATGGCTGTAAGTAAAAAAAAAATGCTTTCAGTGCCAGGCTTCATTTTTGGTATGTGGGCTGACTGATTTTTAAAATTTAGAAAAACGAGCAAAAATTCTGCTGTATTTTAAACTTTTAATTGCCTAACGCCGAATTAAATGCAGTGCTTCTAAATCGCTAATTACTTGCACCACAAGCTCATTTTTTTCGTTTGTAAGCTTGTAGCATCGCAATAATAAGGAAAACGCACGCAAAAAATACTTTTGCTAGAAATAAAAAATCCAGGGCTGAAAGAGTAAACTCGCCAACAGCGAAATGTTGGCGCCCACGCTACGGAACGGGAGGACAGGGCCAAGAAAAAAAAAATTAGCCCCATCTTCCCGAAGGAACGCTGAGTAGATGCGGAGCATCTCGGGGTTCCGTTGTGTGTGGGGTGGTGCTGACGCTTGCTTGCGCCAACCCACTAACTGACGGGACTGTTGCTTTCATCACACTTCATCGGAAGAATGGAGTGAAGTGGAGTCAACCGCAGCAAGCGGTGAACTGAACGCGCGCAGCGCGCTACCCGATTTACATTCAAGGTTGAAGGAGAGGAGACGAGAGGAGGGGAGTTGCGCAAGCGCCGAGCATGCGCCGCGAAAGCAGAAGCGAGAACGCGTGAGAAGCGAAAGCGAAGTGCACGCAGCTGGTACGAGAGAAGAAGTGGCGGGAGTATCGCGCAGCTGTGGGAAAGAGGGAAGGAGGAGAGTTGTGCATGCGCAGTGCGAGTGCGGACGCCGACACGGGACATGCCCAGACTATAAGATGCTCCGCATCTAAAATCAGCGCCCTTCCACTCTGTGAAGAAGATGACCGGCGAAGCTGCAGGACGCAGTCAGGAGCACACGAAACTAGTGTCACTAAATAACCTAAATTTAGTGACGCCACACGAAACAAGACACGTTTGTATGTAATTTGCGATTGAGCACGCTTCCTAGCTGAATGAAACTTGGTAGGACTGGAGTTTTATTCTAGCGGACAAACACGGGGCTCTCCGTTTCCTTCCCGGGTCGTAGGCATCTTACTGTCCTTAAATTGCCGCTCGACCACGGAGGACAGCTGTCAGGTGCATGGTGTCGCGCCGCGAGGCGTCCGGTCTGTGTGTGTGTGTGTGTGTGAGGGAGAGAGAGAGAGAGAGAGAGAGAGAGAGAGAGAGAGAGAGAGAGAGAGAGAGAGAGATCTTTAATGAAGTCTGGCGATGTTAGCTGGGCTAAAATGCCTAACTTGCGGCGCCAGTTGATGACGTGATGAAGATGATGGCGATGATGTTCAAGAACTTGATGCGCCCAGAGACGGCGAGCTATTCACAGGTCTAGACCTGTGTGTTACAGATGCTCTATCAGAGCTTTGGTAGCCCGTAAAGCACGTTTGGGACAAGCCCATGGTCCTAAAACGTCCTTTATCTGCATGTCCACGGAAAGCGGCAGTCCCAAAGCCACTGCGAGGGACACTCTTTGAGCACTGAATCGAGCACATTCACAGAGCAGGTGCTGCAGGGTTTCTGAAATCTCCCACTAGCACAACGGACGTGTTATCCGTGAGCGCGTCAACCCTGGAGAAGCGTGCACGCAGGGGTTTATCCAGAATTTCGATTTTGGGGGGGTGTCGAAGTCCTCCTGGAGGGGGGGCGGGGGAGGTTTGGGGGGGGGGGGGGTATAAATCCTTGGGCAGGGTGCTTGTGGTTGTGGAAGCTTTAGGGGGGGGGGGTCGAAATTCTTTTGGGAGGTGTTGGGGGAAGTGTATAAATCCCTGCGTGCACGTACCCCCCCACCCACCACCCGCACACACACGCACACGCACACACACACACACACACACACACACACACACACACACACACACACACACACACACACACACACACACACACACACACACACACACACACACACACACACACACACACACACACACACACCCGTGCACGAAAAAGGGACGCCCGGTAATGTTCGCGCTCTTTACACAGGAAGGACACCGGTCAAAACGTCGCTGCGGAAGCCCTTCAAGCTATGCGGGAAAAACACTTGCCAAAACGTCATACCAGGAGCCTTTCAAGAAGGAAACGAAATTGGCGCAAAAATTGTCCGTTTTACGCCGATTTATCCACGCACGCTGTATGCGGAAACTGAGGCCTATACACAGCTTCGTTGTAAGAAAATAAAGAGAGATGAACGCGCCTCGACTTGAAAGCAAGCTGTTTACCCGTAAAACGACTAGCCTTTGTTAGATTCGGAAGTTTGGTGGTAACGGCTGCGGATTGAATAAGCCGGGGGTGGGGAAGTGGAAGGGTATTCTCCTACGCGGGGTTCAAAACCCTGCGCTCGTTGTGAGGTCGTTGACTTGAGAAGCCACGCCGGTATAGCGTGGGGCAAACGAAATTTCGCAGTTCGAACCCTGATGACTTTTCAGCGCTTTTGAACGCGAATTTCTTCCGCGTGTCATTGCACCTGCGTCGTAGCAAATGCCGCCGATGAAAAACGAAAATTGAGACTAACTCAGTTTTGGAAGGGGCGATATATATTCGGTTGCTGCTCCCTTTTTTTCGGCTCTTTCTCTCCTAATATGATAAAGTATATAGAACGTTTTCCTTATTTCCCTGCCGACGTTGTTTCCCCCCATTTTTAAAGAGGGGTGCTTACAAATTCAATTCGAATAAATATTTTACCGGAAGGAAGCGAAGTACACCGTTTTCCTATAAAATCCAATGTCTCAGAGACGCAATGTTCGCTACGATAATATTCTGTGGTTTCGTTTAGCATGCATCCAATGCGTGAGCGAAGATGAGCGTTTGAATTTCGCGCAATATCCAGTGCGCCGCACGTCCGCCGATAGCATGAACGCGCCTTAAGATAGACTGACTGACTGACTGACTGACTGACTGACTGACTGACTGACTGACTGACTGACTGACTGAGTGATTGATTGATTGATTGATTGATTGATTGATTGATTGATTGATTGATTGATTGATTGATTGATTGATTGATTGATTGATTGATTGATTGATTGATATTTTTCTTCACTGCCGTACTCAAGGGCCGAAGGGGCCGCTGCCTCTCCCCGAATTTTTTGAAAAAGCTGGCGGCTGCGGGGATGCTTACTATCAAATAAGCAATGCCGATAATTATTTCCCTGTCCTCAAGCTACGCACTAAGCTCACGAGGCTCTGATTATGCTCTCAACACGACGATTAGCCATTTAACTGTGAGTCCTCCGAAGAAAAACAAACGATGAACAAAGGAATTGGTAGTTCACATATAGAGTACGCGCATGCATGGCATTTCGAAGTTTTTTATTGCTATTTTTTAATTGATTCCTTGTTACAACTTTTTTTGTTTGTTTTCCTCGTTTCTTTTGTCTCTTTCTTTTTCCTTGTTTCATGCTGTCCCTCTCCATTTTTTAGCGATCTGACACCTCAGCGAAATTAAATCCCGTGTGAGCCACTGCTGGCGTGTCCCCTAAACAGAGGTGAAAAAATTATGAATAGTTTTTTCTGCCAGAAAAAGGGAAAAAAACGTAGTGCACATTGATCTCTGGCGAACAGGTGGCCCAGCGAAGCTCAATTCCCATCAACTTTGATCGCAGAATCACAAAAACTTTTACCACCCATTCCTAAAGAAAGTTGAGAGAAGCGCAAAACTTTCTCACATCAAAAGTGCGTCAAAAGTGCGTCGAAACGTTCGCTCCAAGTGCATCCAGTCCATCGTCAAACCTTGAAAGACCCAAATCGGAAGTCGCATGAAGCGACAAGCTTCATGCGTCAAGCTTCTGTTCCCGGAAGAGGAGGGGTTGGTTTTTGTTCTCTATTCCTGCGACTGAATTCAATGCACATGGTCGAAATGAAGAAGCTGAAACTGGTCAGATATCTTACCTTCTGAGAACTCTGAGTGAGTGAATTTCAGAGCTTGTGTCTTAGCGCGGGATATTAAAGGAGCACTGACACGAAAATTTTATGTTACACTTTTATTGCTTTTATCGATGCTTAATGGTCTGGCCAACCTGAAACAGCACTTCAAATACTTCAGCGCGCGATAGCTAATTACATTGAACGGCCTGAAAATCGTTTGTTTCAAATTCCCGCGCTTTCATCCCGAACGGCGCATATGACAGACTCCCTGCCTGACCTCACCACTTTGTGCGGACGTCACCGGCACCCGCTTGAGAGGGTGTTGCGCCCGCTCGCCGCTCGTGGGGCCGCGCGCGTGAAGTGACGTCATGAGTTTTTGACGAGCGCTGGCGCGTCACTTTTTTTTCCTTTCCTGGAGTGATGTCACGCTGATGTCCATTTTCTGAGTGCCGCTCCGCGCGCTGCTCCGTCGGCGCGATAAATGAGATCCGATTGAACTATGTTCTTCGCGTCGCAGGCCGCTCATATTTCAGCCAGGGTATTCTGTTGAGTGAAGGAAGCGAACTGTGCAATAATATTAACGCCGAAAATTGGTGTCAGTGCTCCTTTAATAACCACCACCACCACCACCACCACCACCCTCATCACACGCTTTCCCACACACCACCTCGTTGTCTTGGATAGGCATTCGTGGACGAAGTGGCTCGCACCACCGCCCCGTGCAGCGAATTCATTCTTCTCTGTCCTGGTTCAACACGTGAAAGACGGGTTTATTGAGAATTGGTTGCGGACAACCCCTTGCGAGCGTAGAACTTCACCCGCCGTGGTGGCTTAGTGGTTACTGCGTTGGGCTGCTATGACGAGGTCTTGGGTTCGATTCCTAAAAGCTGCGTCATGGCCGAAGAGTAACTCTTGTGCACAGAAAGGTCACATTTTAATTTGAACCGCTCCTGAGACACCGAAGGGCGTTTTAACATGATCTTGTCCCACGGGCTGCGAACATCTACGCGGTCCGTATTAATTACGGCGGGGGCAACAATCGCGGAAGGTGCGGTCGGTTTTGTTTGTAGAGCGCCTTGTGCCGGCTTTTCTCGTCTCTGAGATCGGCCTGCTTCCGTGGCGGCCGCTCTGAGAGTGGGCTTCGGGGTGACGCGCTCGCAAAAGAGGAGCGCGCCGTGGCCGATTGTCGGCCCCTGCTCCACTTGTAAGCCGGTCGCCTCTTCTCGGCTGGCGGGGGGGGGGGGGGGGGGGGGGGGGGTGCATGCACGCACGCGTCAACGCACCGCCCCCCAACGAAGCCACGGGGCGACATTCCGGACTTTGTCCTCACTGTGCGCCGGCTGGATGCGCGCCAGATAGGCCGCCGACGACGAAGGCGGGACAACATAAAGAGAGAGCCCTCCTCGCACGTCCGAACACTTGTGCCTCGCTCACGGCGAGATTATTGCCCATTCGCGCGAAGATGCTCGTCTGAATGACTGCACGGATTTCTTTTTCGGCATTCAGGGACTTAACATTGTGAGGGGCCGGAGCATTTTAGCGAACATCAAGGATTTTTGCACTTTGTACAGCTGCATTGAATTTGACATCTGTTTTGCGCGTCTAAAATGATTTACACGAGTTTTTAACCCCTGGTAGCATTACTGCGGCCATACGCCGCTGTGTTATCTGGTAATTTACCGCTATGTTATCATTCCTTCGTAATTACCTATTCTCTTATTAAAACCCCGTGTAATCTTATCGGCATTGCATAGCGTCGTTGTTCGTGTAATAAGGTGCAAAGGCCTCGCGAATTTCATTTTTTTATTTCCCGCAGTTTTGGCTGATTTGGGCTTGCGTGTGTGACCGAGTGAGTGAGAGATCAGAGAAGAGCAGAGCAATAAAATAATAGTGAAAAGCTAATTAAGAAGCAAACGCTATTGACATCATCAAGCTGGCTTCCACTTTCGTTTTTTTTTTTTTTTTTTTTTTACGATGAGTCGAGTCTGATTACGCAGCGCATAAGTGGTGCGTTTGAAGCACGTAAGCTTTAGCAGGTGTGCCCTAAATTAGGCTGCGAAGTTTTTGCCGGTCTCCTGATTTATTTTTTCATCCGGCAACACGTAGCAATTTACGACTAAAGTGTTCTAAATCCACTGGTTGTTACACTTGTTACTCACAAAACCAACGTATGTAAGTACGTAACAGAAGCGTAAACAAGTACAGCTCCCGGGCCCAACACAGTTCTTTCAGAAGTAATAATCACTGAAGATTTATTCCGTCTAACGCAAAGAATTTTCGCACAACTATTAGGGGCAAAGCCTCTTAGGGGCTCGGCTGTCGGCGTCTCATGCCGTCGTCGTAACCGTCGTCTCATGTATTCACGGTACTAAAACACCGGGACACTCGTCTACGTCTCGCGCTAGAACGTAACGTGTACTAAAAAAACTCGGGGACACTCGTTTAAGCCTCGCGCTGGAACGCTTCGTAACGTACTAAAAAAAAAAAAAACACCGGGACACTCGTTCACGTTTCGCGCTAGAACGCTTCGTGCTTGAAGGCCACGACACTTTTACAGCAAAGCTGCATACCTCTGCCGCCCAACGGTTTCATCTCTGTTGGCAAAAACGCCAAGGCGCCAAGAATACACTTATACACTGCGTGCTTCGCCCCTCCGCAGGTTTCACGTTAGTGGAGATGGCCCGGGACTTTTATTGAAGGCGGAGGCTTGCTTTGTGCGCTGTTTCAAGTTTAGCTCTCTGCTATATGTTCAAGAGCCATGGTAACTATCAGGATTAAATCTATGGGCACTAACATTTCCCTACGAATTACGGAAAAAAAATTTCGGAGTTATGGAAAGAATTTTTACAGTGTTCATATCCAGTCTATACTCTTTGCCTTATGCGAATTGCCACTTTCTTGCAATGGATTTTACTAGGTTCCCGAACGGTCGATCGTTTTAAGCCAAAAGGCTAGGGATGCCGAAATTCCACTTCTCGTGGGTGAAGCGAACTTCCAGGCCGGTCTGCCTATCCTGACTTCACGCGGGCTTGCTAAGACCTTCAAACAAGTGCTACATGACCGAGGAACGGTAGATCTGCGGTACGACCGAGACACGCGGAGAATGCGAGCGTGCCTGTGCGCAGGCGACGAGTGCGGCGACAAGTGCTTCGCCACGCTCTGAAGCGCGCCGTGACGCATCGGAAATTCCTCGCTGTCACGTCTGTCACACGCGCGCGCATACGCGAAAACAAACGCGCCACGATTTCTTTCTCTGTTTGCGCCGACTCCTGGCGCCGTTCGTGCGGCATTTTCTCCACGTTTGTTAACAGGCATTGTTCTTTGCGTGCATGTGGTTAGGGGCCCCCCTGTCGGCTTGCTGGCTTCAGGACAATGACCTGCGAAAGCTGAGAAATAATAATAAAAGAATAATCTTAGCTTACTTTCCCGTTATCCGATGATTGATAGCTTGTATGCGTAAATGTCTTGAGCTTGTTTTATTATCTCCGTTCTGCCAAAAACCGGTGGAGTCCGGTCGAATACCGAGCCCCTTCCGTTTGGGTGGAGTCTAGTTTGGGTCCGTTCTTGAAAGGTGAGAGAAGAAAACTGGATCTAGCCGCTGTGGAAGCCAAAAACTCGCCGCCACGGTTGTAAGCTGGAGTCTGGAAGATGTACTGTGGTGTGCTGCAATTTCTTTGTATGATAGGAGAAGCTAAGTGAATGAAACAAATTTGCTAGAGGTCTCATGTTCAGACGCACTGGGGTATGCGGACGTCTTCTTGAAATTGCTGCCGATTAGTTCCGTTTTTACAGCCGAGCTGTTTAAGCTTATAGTTTCACCGTCGAGCGTTACCGGAAAACTCAGCGCCAGCCGAGCGCACGAGAGCGTGCGCCCCGTGAGGAGCTCCCGGCGTCGGCCTGTCCGACCTTCGAGAACACTCTGCCCAGCGTTCGTGGCGTGATCTCTCGCGCGCTGTTCTTCCCGCCAGTTCACGTGCGTTCGCGCCTGAAGTGTGGGGCACAGACGCTGAGTTCGCGCTACAGACGTCGAGTTCGTGAAGCCGGTTGGCGCGGGTTCTACGCGTGGGTCAACTTTGAGAGATGTGAAAGGCTGTGCACAAAACGACCCGGGCCGGCCAGACATGGAGAGCTTTAAGCGGCAAGTAGGGAAATGCATGTGAGGTGCAACAGCAGGGTCGCCGACGAATGGGGAGGGGCTGCCAGTTCTGCTGTTTCTCTAGCCGTGCACAACCTGCGCCAACCTGCGCCAAGATGCGCCAAGCTGCGCCACTAGTTCAAGCTGTGACAACCAATACAGAAACGGATGCTGATGTTATACTTTTTCTCCTGTAGCTGCCTCCACTCTCAACTGCACTTAACGGTGAACGGTTGAATTTTAGGCGGGTTAGAATCATGGTACGACCACAGCCAAAAAGTTGTCACGAGTAATATAGTTACTTCCGGATGCAAAAATACTCACAGTTGCGGATTTCAGTTGTGCCGCTGAATGCGGGGAGAGCGGTCCGATTGTAGATCTGAAGTATTCTCACGTGTGCGACTTACTACATGCTCACGCCGGTACCTGTTTCGTCTGCATATGCCAAATTCATTGTTCCTGCAAACGTAACATTCGCCAGCGATCAATCTCTACGAACGGGCGTCTCGCAACTGCCAGAAACTTGGAAGTATACATTCGCGAGACTGTACCGCAATGACGCGTGAAAACACTCAAGCAGTGCTTCTGACAGTTATCAACAGTCAGGCTTTGTTTTTGAAATAGCAGCGGAATTACATTGTGTATGCATACGTTTGGACGGCGAATACTGCAACTGACAAGACATCCCCAAATGTGTGAACTTGTTTTTCTGGGTCGGAGTGTTCCAGTAGCATAATGTCTGGGCGAATTTACGTATTTACATTTTTCTACTAACATTATGCGTCTGCTTAAAAGCAATGATGTCTTGCAATGCTTTGATCTCATTGCTTATAGCTGGCGGAGCTTCCTTGTTTGTTCAGATTAATTTGCGCCCGAAAGTGAAGCGTGTAGATCACACGGGAAGTTCTGTGAGTCAGTTGCACAGTGAAAGGCACCAATGATAGGCCTATACTCACCCTGGAACGCAGAACCGCCATCTGACGTGCAAGTTGCAACAATTATCCGCGGGAGGTATTGCGGTATGATAGGCGTCTGATGTAAGATGTGTGTGTCCCTTCGGATAAACTGAATTTAATCGATAATTTCCATCGCTTCGTTATAACGACGTTGCAGCGACAAGAAGCTGTGCTTAGCGCGACGTTATGCGCGCTTACCGGTGCAAGTGACTTCGGCGCAGACGACGATTGTGCAGCAGACGACGCTACTC
The DNA here is from genome assembly GCF_048455015.1 of Haemaphysalis longicornis. Taxonomy (NCBI): domain Eukaryota; kingdom Metazoa; phylum Arthropoda; class Arachnida; order Ixodida; family Ixodidae; genus Haemaphysalis; species Haemaphysalis longicornis. The sequence continues at coordinate 17,647,667 of NW_027526385.1, forward strand.
GACGCTCGCCGAAGTAGCACTTCTTTGATGCAAGGAAGCAAGGAAAACTTTGTCACGTGTCTTTTTTTGTGGGCTTATTCGGGCACTCAAAACGTCCTAGAAGCGTTTGTAGCTCAAAGGTATACACGACTTCTCGCTAGTTGTGTCCGACCCAGGCTTTTTCTCTGGTATTCTGCAACCACGGTTATAAATCTCAATACGCATTTCTGTGGGATAGCCACAGCACAGGCACTTCGACGAAAATTTAAGGATGAAATTAACGTATTTCTTATCAAATATTTCGTGTCCCTCGAAGCATCACACATGAATGGTATATCCGGTTCTCGCAGTTTCGTAGGGTGGTTCACCGAGCAGTCAACAGCACGAAATTTGCGCACGTCGGTCGGGCGGTGTTGGTCCGTCGAAATCTCTTACGTACTTAGCTTTCGAACAACAGCATACCAATTTCTGACCCAATGTCATTTGCTAAATATTTGCTTATGAATAGGTTATTTTGCAGATGCGAACTGCAAGCTTATTTTTATATGCTTAGAAATGGCTAGGAGATGGCTTCCCTACAAAATTAGACCCAGTTCAACCCACTGTGAAATCTGGTGAAACTGCTGAGGTGTGGTTAGAACGTCAATGAGCGCTCGCCCTATAGAACGGCAGCGCCGTCTCCGCCGAAAATTTCACGGTTCGCGCAAGCGAATCGGGAGCTAAAGCTCGGCGGCGGGAAGGAGAGGAACCCGCCCCTGCGAGACCACTGCGCCCTTTATCCGTGGATCTGGGAACAAGTTTCTGCGAGCTCGTCCCGCTGCGTGACGCACGACACACAGCAGACTTCCGAACAGGCTTGATCTACAACAGCTCCGCGGTAACCAGATTATTGATAAGGCACTGAGTTCTCACGCAACACAAGGCTCCCTACGTCATGGTATGCCATAGAGCTAAATTAATAAACAGTCTACCCCAAAGCTGGCGACCATTTCGCTCTCACTTATGCCCAAACCACCGACGAAATTAGGAAACAGCAGCACAAAAACGCCTGTGTAGGTATCATCGTGTTTCGGAAATTGAAAGTAAAAATCGATTCGGGCACGATGACAATAGGTATACATACGCCATCGTGGCCTCGATTTGGCCGTCGGATAAGGAATTTAATTTCCCAAATGACACTCATGTTTCGCTTCTGCGAGATAACGTCTGTACAGCTGAAGTTGTCGTCTTGTAAGAGGTTGCCCACTATTGTGAAACGCCACGCGTGCATGGTTGCCTTTCGGTCAAATAAACAATTAGGTGGCGGTGAGTGGTATGTCCTAGTTTCTACGCACCTCAGGGCGGAATTCTGAGTTGTGCCCGTGTTCAAGAGTGTCCATTCCGCGTTCATCGTGACGTATAGTTGCACTTGCAAATCATCTGACCGATGATAAGAACAGAAACCGGCGCCTCGCCTTGCTTGTACTGTGCCACATCCGCGTCGTCTGTTTTCAGCCAATCAGGGCTCGCTCGATATGGACAGTATGAAATGAACAAAGCTGAGAATTCACCCCCAGGGCTTTGCACTTATATGCGGTGCTTTGTTTAATAAGCGTCTTGTGGTAGTTGTTGCTCTTTTTCAGGTCATATATTCATTTCCGTCCGCCCAAAATAGCACAAATTTCCGCTTTACAAATCCACCTGTGTGGAAATAACAACAAAAAAGTTCACATTCAAGGGCAAACACATGGTCTGTGAGGGAGGCCCTGTATATTATAGTGAAGGGCATTGGCTTCATTTAGCTCGCACGGGAGATCCTTGACCCGCAACTTGGCGCGTGTCTTGTGATTCTCATTTCGAATGTCCCCGCCGCCCTAACCGTGGTACGATGGCTGCGGCTATTACTCCTCGGCAGTGTCGGTAACGACGCTTATACTATATGTATAGTTACACAGAACCAACTCGCTTATCTGTATATATGTCTTGCTGTTTTTCTTTAATCAGCAGAAACAAATGTCCCGGCCGGTGGCTTACTGGTGAAAGCGTCCTTGAACGGCACCACGGAAGAAGACAGAGTTGAAATAAAATGTGAAGGCAAAGAAGGAAGAGAGAGAGAGAGAGAGAGAGAGAGAGAGAGAGAGAGAGAGAGAGAGAGAGAGAGAGAGAGAGAGAGAGAGAGAGAGAGAGAGAGAGAGAGAGAGAGAGAGAGAGAGAGAGAGAGAGACCGCCCCAAGCTGTCCAAGTTAAATTGTATCCATCCAGCAAGCAGCAAGCGGCGCAACTCCGGTTTATATGCCCATCTTCGGTGCGCTAAGAGCTAAATGAAATATTTGCATTGGAAACGAATCAATTGACAATCTCGAAAATGATACACTGTGGGGTAAGGGGAAAACGTTGTGCTTGGAGTGTATTCACACTGAAATGAAACTGCGTGTGTAGAATGACGGTAGTGTGCGCTGTTGACTGACAATAAAAACAGGTAACGGTATAACACTGCTTGCTTGGAAAGAGCTCGCGATTTGCCCCTTTCGTTGTTGATTCCTTCAGACTGACGACGTTTGGACAGCCAGTATATATGGCCTCCAACACATCGAGAGAATCACACGACGCAGTCAATACAAGGTGAAGCAATTCAATGATTGATTTTATTGAGAACACACGCAGTATTTTTAATGAAGTGTACAAAGCAGAAATTAAAGAGGTGTAGGGTGCAGCCAAACTTGTTGAACGACGTCAACAAAAATTGAGGCGGAGGGGGGGGGACAGAGATCGTGCAATACTGGCACTTTGGTACAACAGTGAATGGGACCAAAGAGTTGTATGTACACTTACCTTTGTTAGTAGCACCTTTTATTGTCGTCTGTTGCCTTAATAGAAAAGAATAAAAAGAAGAGTAGGGTTTTGTTTATGTCTACTCGCGCATGCTTGACTACTACATTGATGCAACGCCCTGAGAAGCTCCATATATTTTATCCTCTAACCTGCTTCATCATAAGCCACTAAACGAGTTTTCGGACAGCCGCCATTACTAAATAGGAAAAACTCACAAAAATGTTTTTTTTAAAATAATTTTTCGCATTGGACTTAGTAACGATCCGTATTGTGGTAATCTCAGTTCAAGTCACGCAGCACACGCACTCGTTTCTGAGGCGCCACGTGTGGACAACTGGGTTCTGCTACAAACATTAACTATAAACTCTACAAGAGATGAAGATAAAGTCGGGCATCACCGGGTGTGCTCGAAGCTTATACACGCGCTCATTTAATGGTGGTACAAGGACCAGTAATCGAATACGAAGCGTGGACGGGCGTACCTTAATTGTCACGAGCCGATGATAGCGATGACGGCTACGGTACACCTTTCCGTCCCTCATTCGAGTCATTTCATTCTAAGCATCGATTATCCTGCCCTAAAAGTCACCGGTTGCAGCCGTAGAGCTCATGGAGCAAGCAGTGCCCCATTCCATTTAGCAGTTGAGAGCGTAGGCATACTTCGGGGCTGTGTTTCCATTTCCAGGAGAAGAAGTGCATGCAGGCTTCAAGCAAAAGTATCCATTCGATTGTACGTGATATCTACACGTGGGCGCTCAACTTCTGCCAACTCGACCAGGCACTACAAGTCGCACTGACGAGCCCATAGGTCAGCAGGACAGCGCCGATTCGCATCTCTTTTAGGACCATACTCAATAACCCAACTTCTCCGCTGTTTAGCGCGTTCCGGATGCCTTAAAACGTTACTTATTCAATGCGTGCTACTGGTGACCCCTTCCGGTGCCGTTAAGGCTCACGCTAAGGCTAACGATTATTCCCTCCACCGAACCTGCACACAGCCTTTTCCTCGTATTCTTACTTGACGACCGCTAGAGGAGGCGGGCAAAGGTGCCGCAAATTGCGCCCTTATATAAGAACGTGCTCACAGCGGCGTGCCTTGTCGGTTTTTATGTAGACCAGCGGGTCAAGCAGCCGGAACGGCAGCCTTGAAGCAGCGCGCGCAGACGACCGCGCGGCTAAAAAGAGCAGACGACGCGCGTAAACCCGCGCATCGTCTGCTGCTATCTCCTGCCGTGCTTGCAGCAGGCGGCTGCTGCGCTGGGGAGTCGCTCGTGCGTGGGAGTTTGTTCCTCTTTTGCTTGTTTTCTTGAATTCCTTGGACCTGGAAAGAGGAGAAAACGCAGAAACGGGCGCTATAACTTTCACACCCTGGAAGAAACAATCAACAAAAACAACAGCAACAAAAAAGGTTTCCTCTTTTTTTATCTCTGCGAAGTTATATCTTTGGCAAGGCGCCATATTACTGGGTGTGCAGAAGTAGATTTACGTACAGCATGCGCGCTTTTTCCGTCTAAATTTGGCGCCACTGATGAGGGGGTGAACGCGGTAATCACGCACTGTCTCAGGGGCACGGTAGATTTTTACTGAGACGGGCGCACTGGCATTACGCTTTTTTTTTTTTTTGCACCAAAGTACGTTGAATTGTTAGGTGACTGCACACTTTGGCGAAAGTAGTGCGGATAAAGCCACAAAATTCAGGTAGGTTTAAACACGCAACGAGTTGAGCTACAAATAGATTTACAGGACTGATATAATACGCTCGTACGAAATAGATCGTTTCTGAGCTTGAAAATGACAAAAAAAAAACTGTAAAGACCCCAGTCCATTCCCCGCACGGAACATCACAAATTGTGAAGGCAAGTCGTTGGTGCTTAATAAAAAGCGCACGGCAAAAGACATCACCTGACGCCCACTTGCAAGAGTTCGGGCAATGCACCTGTGGGCTTTTAGTGGGTATCATTTACGATTGCTGCCAGCACCAAGCAGTTCCTTTTTCGCGAAAGAACTTGATATTGCCTACAGCTACGGCAAGAATAGATGAGATACCGTTAGTTGCACATGAAACGCCCTTCTTTGCCCTTCAGCACCAATTCTGTCTAGCCGCGTCCAGCCATAACATTTCTTGCCTCGGTTAAAAGATGATTTTATAATCAATCAATCAATCAACCTTTATTTTCGGTGCCCAGGAACAACCCCAGGGTCTTGGTACTGGTACACCATACAAAAAAAAACACTACAATTAAGACAAGACAACATACACAAACTATATGTATGACATAAACAATAAAGTAAAAATAGTTACAGAAATCTTAGAAAGCAAAAAAGGAAAAAAAAAAGAACAGACAGTCAAAAAAGAAAAGGCAGGCTTAGTGTTGCAAGCCATGCCACTCGGCCAGCAAAACGTTCAGTAGATGTGAAAAATAGGAACTATACAAGCAAATATTGAATCAACATGACATAGAGTATACGTATATAGCCAAGGTTTTCTAACAACATATTAGGAAGTTCCAAAAAAAAAAGGGGGGAAAGCTTCAGCATTACCAACACTGACACTAAAAACGTACAAATATTCAAGCAACACAAAACAAGAAAAAGTGAAAAGCAAGCAAGAACAGTTTGCACATAATACATAGGGTACATAAATTTGGAATGACATAAAGGACTTAAGCTACAACAGTTTTCAACTCATTAGAGAACAAAGTAAAGGAGCTCTGGAATATATCAAGCCGAACGGAATATTCATTATATGCACATTGTATTCGGCAGATGGACGAGCGTCGGCTATTTAAAGCAACTGGTCTGAAAGCTGGAAATTTTCTGAAAAGTTTATTTGGCAAATTGACATTGATAAGTGTAACCAAATCGTCACACAAAATATTACCATGAAGAAGTTTATAGAGAAAGATAATATCAGCTCGCATTCGTCGACACCGAAGGGAAGGAATGCTTTTCAGAAGAGACATGATGCCGTTTGCGTCGTCTTGCACATGACGGAAGCGGTGCTTAAAGATAGAAAGGAACTTATTTTGAACCCTTTCGATACGGTCACTATTGGACTTGCAAGTTCCATTCCAGACAACAGACCCGTATTCAAGAAGAGGTAAGCAGAGAGCCGAATACAACTTTAAGAAAGGAAGCGGACCTTTAAACTCTCTAGAATATCTGCAAACAGCACCCAGACAACGAAGAGACCGACGGGTAATTTGTGCAATGTGGGAAGAGAAAGTCAGAGAAGAATCAAACAGTACTCCCAAGTCCCGAATTTCGGTCACCCTCGGCAGTGTGGTGCCTGCAATTTCATAAGGGTATTGCAGTTGTTGGGTTTTTCTACTATAGGAGACAACTTTAGTTTTTGAAGGGTTCAAAATAAGGTCGTTTTTGGTGCACCAACGATGGAATGACACAATATCAACCTGAAGAGAATTACAGTCCTGAACACTACGCACTTCTCTAAAGATTTTTATATCATCAGCGTACAACAAAAAAGAAGAATTTTGAATGGCAGAAGCAACATCGTTAATGAAAATGGAAAAAAGAAGGGGACCCAGGACGGAGCCTTGGGGTACACCACTGGTTGCTTTGTACCTAAATGATGTTTGACCGTTAACACTTACATAGCAATATCGCTCCTTGAGATAACAACGTATAAGACCCACCAAAGAAGCGTGTACATCTAACAGAGTGAGCTTTGCAAGCAATAACGAGTGGTTGACAACATCAAAGGCTTTGCTCATGTCACAGTAGACCACATCCAGTTGGCTTCTACCAACGACTGCTGGGACAGCCTTCTCCATGAAGCATACAAGGTTCGTGGAAGTTGAACGACCACGCATAAATCCATGTTGATTAGGAATGAGGACATGTTTAAATGAGAAAGACAAGACCGTATGAAGAGATAACTCGAAAATTTTAGAGGCAGAACAAAGCAGCGAGACAGGCCTATAGTTTATAGCATCAGTTTTTAGGCCTGACTTGAAAACAGGGAATACGCGAGAGATTTTCCATGAGCGAGGAAACGTTCCCGACCGGAGACAGTTATTAAATATTGAAGTGAACACAGGAACGAATATATTTGCATATGTTTTTAGGATTGCAGCAGGAATACCATCTGGCCCACAAGAAAGCGAGGGCTTGAGCCGCTTGATGCTGGTCCGAATGATGTTCTCGTCCAGTTGTAAACAACCGGAGTTCTCGCCCTGGTGACAAGGGGCGCTGCTGTTGTCACTACCACCGCTAATCCCAAAAAAAGAAGAAAATTGACGAGCAAAGCAGTCGGCCACCTTGACAACCTCATCGCCGTTGGAGTCTAGAAGACGAATAGAATCTTTAGTTGTACTAGATCTAGAATGAATGTATTTCCAGAAGGCTCCCGGTTGGTGAGTTGCTTTAGTTTCTACCGACGCCAGGTACGAAGTATGATCACGTTTGTGCAATATTTTACATAGGGCACGTAGGCGCCGGAATTCCTGAGCAAACTGGTTGGCACCAGAGCGCTTCATCTTTCTGTGCGCACGTTCCTTGAGAATAATAATAATAATAATAATAATAATAATAATAATAATAATAATAATAATAATAATAATAATAATAATAATAATAATAATAATAATAATAATAATAATAATAATAATAATAATATTAATAATAATAATAATAATAATAATAATAATAAGAAGAAGAAGAAGAAGAAGAAGAAGAAGAAGAAGAAGAACTTTAGTTTTCAGCAGACGGTGTTACAATGCCTGCTGACGGGGCAGGAGCTAAAGGCATTGAGTGCCTGACCAGGTCTCCTGACCCTCTGCAGTTCCCAAAAAAAGGCCACGTTTCAATCAAATATGCGTGCTTAGCGATAACATCCGGCAATACAGATAGTTAGCTGAATTGGAAATAAATTATGTTGGGCAAGTTGTAGGGATTATGAAAACTGACTCTGTTGTCGGGCGGCATTAGGGACTCTGCATCTGTTCCGTGGGAAGCCTGCACAGAAAGGTCATAGTGACGCCGCGCTATAGACCGACGGAGGAGGTCATAGGGCTTTTGCGGTGAACGGGCGACCACAACGCGCCGGTCGGTTTGGCGGTGTTCACCCTCTCGCTTCCTGTTGTTGCGCTGCGGAGCTTCGACACTCCCGAGCTGCTCAAGGTACAAAGAAGTCAAAATCTGTGAGTTAGCTAGGCGCCGAAGATTTGCATATGCGCCTGAGCGCGCCGAGGCGCGCAGCAGGGGCAAAAAGGGTTGTTTTATATACGGCATGTGGCTCCATAATTAAAGCACGCAGAACTTTCGTACTCAGCGGTGTTTCGGTGCCTTCCACAGAGTAGCGAGCGGAAGAAGAAAAGGAAAAAAAAAAAAAAGTATAGGACTTTCTCCACCCATTTCCTGGCCAATTCCCCTGAGTGGGTAAGAGCCATCGAACTGGTATACCACCACCACCACCACATCGAGAAATTTTTCCTCGTCATTGTGACATAAATAAAGCAAGGATCGAAGTACAGAATAAAGAAGGAAAGGAAAGGAAGCGAAGGAGGGACGAAAGAAAAAAGAAAAAAAAAAGAAAGAAAGAAAGAAAGAAAGAAAGAAAGAAAGAAAGAAGGAAGGAAGTTACTGATAAACGTTTATTGGAGGGTAAACAATGAAGAAAGAACGAATAAACGAACAACAAAAAAAGCTACAAAATAGAGCGAGTTGAGAGAGAGAGGAAACAGAGAAGAGAGAACGAAAGAAAGAAAGAAAGAAAGAAAGAAAGAAAGAAAGAAAGAAAGAAAGAAAGAAAGAAAGAGGATAAAAATAAAGAAGAGGCGAGTGGAGTAGCAAATAAACAACAAGTTGGAAACGAACGTAATGGAAAAAAGTACAGGAAAAGCAACAGTGACAACAAGGAAGACGTTAAGGTCATCCCGGTGATGACGCTAATGGCGCTAAGGAACGGCGGCGAACAAAAAAAAAACGAGCGGAAAAGAACAAACAATGACGTTCCGTCGTAGGCGCAACTCACAACCGCGCCCGCGGGAGTTTTGTCACAAGGGCCACACTTTGTGCTCGTGTAGCGCGCCCAGCAAACAGCGGCGCGCTTTCTGGAAGCCCCGTTGTTCAAACGGTGTGCGGAGAGAGAGCAACGCTAGCGCGCACTTGCGGATGAGCCGCCCGCATCACGAACCGTTAACGCGTGCCGCTATAAACCTCCGCGCGCACCGTCCCTACACCCCCTTGTGCGCAGCACGTGCTGAGGTCAAAAGGACACGACGTTCCTTGACCTACATTCGCATGTGGGCACTACTATACCGTCAGTTACAGCTACAACTACAACTACAGCTACTACGCAGTCTGTAGTTAGCGTGAGAAGGACTGTAAATGTAACATATGCGACACTCTTCGAGAGGTCCTGCTTACAGCTCCAGAATTCGCAGGCTTCTCCAGATTTCGTTCTCTTTCTGCGGAGATATATCGTGTACGCACGCGAACACTGATAGTGCGTGCGTGCGTGCTTGTTCGAGGGTGCGTGCATGCTCTCTGTCTGTCTGTCTGTCTGTCTGTCTGTCTGTCTGTCTGTCTGTCTGTCTGTCTGTCTGTCTGTCTGTCTGTCTCTCTCTCTCTCTCTCTCTCTCTCTGTGTGTGTGTGTGTGTGTGTGTGTGTGTGTGTGTGTGTATGTGTGTGTGTGACAGAGAGAGAGAGAGGAATCCCAATTGTAATTAAATCAAGCTAAATATATTTAAAAGGGCCCTGTACTGGTAAAGGCTTTCTTTGTTTCCTTCGTGCGTAGTAGTTCTGGGAAGGATGTAGCTTTCGCCAGCGCATCTCAACCCGTGATAAAGTTATCTACTTTGTTAGCACTGCCGCTAGCAGAGCTGACCTCTCCAGCCCACATTAAAGAGTTCTCTCTCTCTGTTTCGCAATTTTCTTCCCGTCGCTATCGAATGTTTCCCTGCTGCAACCAAAAAGCGGTGATATTGCTTGTGTGACGTCACGTGGGAATGCCAACAAGAATGCCCGACTTAGAAGACCGGCAGGCATGGGAAAAAAGTATTCCGCGCGAATTTGAAAGTCATCCGACGTTTGATATATCCGGCTCGGGTACCTAAAGACTGGAAGCGCCGATTGTCGATGTTTTTCAGACGTCGATAGAAGTGGAAGGAAGTGTTGCAGGACCCTTTAAATGTCAAAGCGAACAGGAACGGGCACAACGCGATTTTACGTTCAAAAGATTTGAGCTCAAGTTGAATAGTTTATATAACTGCGGGACTTGTAAATGGACATGTCTTCATTACTCTCTCTCTCTCTCTCTCTCTCTCTCTCTCTCTCTCTCTCTCTCTCTCTCTCTCTCTCTCTCTCATAATCAGTTTAGTTCTATTTTGAGAGGGAGAGAGAGAGACAGTTCTTTAATGAGACCGAAGAGCTTTGAAACAAACCATTATCTTCTTTCTCCTTTTTGGTTGTTAAAGAAACATGCGTAAACCCACGTAGGCGGTATCAGACCCGCTGTAGTTAAACTACCGGGTACGGCAACTTCGTGGAGCCCTTTTTTTGTTGAATCTCCCAACACACCGTGTTCCCAAAGGTACTGATTACGCAAAACCAACGGCAGCTAACCCCGCACTCATAGTAACCTCAAATTCCACGCGCGAACCGAAACAATGCCCAGAGGCAATTAGATTCACAAAATAAGATGTTCACCGAGGCCTATCCCACGAGTCGCATTTGTTCACACTGTCTCCATCGCAAGGGTGAGATCGTATTACGTGAAATGAGAGACTGTTAAGCCTACACCAAGAATAAAAAAGGAAAAGAAAAACGAGGCCTTTGCAGCTCAGCAAGGATTGTTTGGGTTATCGCTGCGAAGATTACGTTTATCTTTCTCCGTCTACGTCCCCGTGCGCCTCTTAATCCAGCGAGAGAGTGAGGCCCGACGCGTCACGGCACATTATACCGTTTCTTCTCACGCTTAACCAGCGCGGGAACGCGTGCCATCACGGTCTCGTGAGCAGGACGTCTCAAGCACGGTTTGATGCTGCGCGAAGCACGCGCGATGCACAAGACGGCGCGGAGAACCGCACTAAATATAGCCGTAACCCATTTCCATTGAGTCGCGCATGCCGCGGAGGCACAGGAGGCGGGCATTGTTCTAAAACGCCGCGCGGTCAGATCTCCCGCCGCTCCGAGATGCGATTTGGCGAGCGCCGCGTGGTGTCCGTTGTTTCATAACTCGCTTCGTCGAGGCATGCAAGCCCGTGCGAAGATGCGATGATTATTGAGATGGTTTGAGCTTTTGTTTCGATCCAACGCTGTTTCGCCGCGCGTTTGTTTGGCATTCGCGAAAGGAAAAGGAACCGCCCCCCGCCAGAAATATACGCGCGTCGTCTGCTACGGGCAGCGTCGCGCGCGGCTCGTGCGAACTTGTCGTCTGCGTCCGTTCGCGAACAAATCGTCTGACAAGTGCAGCTTCGTTCTTTCGCGACATGGAGGCTGTACATCTGCTGGGAGATAAATTGCCCGGATTACTCGCTCGCTTAGGCTTTTTCGTGCGGACCAAGCCTCTCTTCTATACGATTTGTGATTCGTGGTTCGTTTTTCTTTCGCTAGAGCTTTTGTTTTACATTGGAAAGGTTGGGCGCGAATGTGTTCACGGCTCCGGAATATGTGTCATGGCCATACGTCAGTGCGAACAGCTGTTCGAGCCGGAAAAAGCGCCGTGCGGTCCGCAGAGCTCATCGTGCAGGAAAAAAAAAAAGAAATGTCAGTGCCCTTTTATTTTGAGAAAAATGATGACCAGCAGATCTGTGGTGCATGTTGTTAGAGTCGTCTTAGCGGCTAATTGTCACATAATCTGCTTACGGATGGTTCCGGTAAAACAACAGTTACAGCCGTTTTCTGTAAACACACTCCCTCCTTTTATGGTAGTGATTTGACAGCAGAAGTAATTCTGTTACGTTTACAACTTTACTATGACCTAACTAGGACAAGTAAATGAAATTCGGTTCTCGGTGCACGTTAAAAATCCCCAGGTGGTCTAAATTAATCCGGAGCCCTCCACAACGGCGCGCCTCATCGCCTGTTTAGTGTCGGCGCGTTAAACTTCATAATCAATCAGTCAAGGAAACGTACGGCGTAATGTTAGAGTCGTCTTAGCAGCTAATTGCCGTATAATTTGTTTCGGGATACTTTTGATAACACAAGAGCTAGGGCCGCTTTCTGTAATCTCTCCCCCGAAGATGGCAATGCTTCACTGCGCAACAGGCAATAAGTGAAATCCAGCTTAAAAAGACCAAGCTTAGACCGAGTCCCGTACAGTTGGCTTCGCCTCAAAACACATGGCTGGAAATAAATTTTTCCAGGGACAACCCGTCTTATATCAAAATATGAAGGCCCTGGGACTTTTCTATATGCTCTCTCTCTCTCTCTCTCTCTCTCTCTCTCTCTCTCTATATATATATATATATATATATATATATATATATATATATATATATATATATATATATATATATATATATATATATATATATATATATATATATAGAGAGAGAGAGAGAGAGAGAGAGAGAGAGAGAGAGAGAGAGAGAGAGAGTCACGCCCCGGGGGTTGAAAAGAAGGTGCCCTTCTCCCCGTGTAGTCTGAGTGGCGCTGGCTACCACCCTCAAGCGTCAGATACACTTCTAGTAAATATAAATAGCCCAGAAAGTGAAGGAGAACACAGTCGCCCAGATAGCCGAATTGGTAAGGCATTCGAGATCTAATCGAAAGGCGTGGGTTCGGTCCCCACTCTGGGCGCGTGTTTTTCTTTCTTTCTTCCGTATATTAAAAAAATATATATATTACCTTCATTAACCGTACTAAAAAAAAAAAGAGCCTAACCACACCCCTATGCCTCCTTTGACGTTGTAGACTGCCAACTTATCTTTCTGTATTTCCCCAACGAGCCCCTCATTTCCTTACTATATTATTCTGCGAAAGCCTAGCGAGGGTCTCGATTCTGGCAGCCTTGATGCCTAGGTAGCATAAGAGGGCTTCCCGCCAGTTACCCGCTCATGACAGGCTGTAGACGTTCTAGTCACGCCCCGGGGGTTGAAAAGAAGGTCCCCTTCTCCCCGTGTAGTCTGAGTGGCGCTGGCTACCACCCTCAAGCGTCAGATACACTTCTAGTAAATATAAATAGCCCAGAAAGTGAAGGAGAACACAGTCGCCCAGATAGCCGAATTGGTAAGGCATTCGAGATCTAATCGAAAGGCGTGGGTTCGGTCCCCACTCTGGGCGCGTGTTTTTCTTTCTTTCTTCCGTATATTAAAAAAATATATATATTACCTTCATTAACCGTACTAAAAAAAAAAGAGCCTAACCACACCCCTATGCCTCCTTTGGCGTTGTAGACTGCCAACTTATCTTTCTGTGTATATATATATATATATATATATATATATATATATATATATATATATATATATATATATATATATATATATATATATATATATATATATATATATATATATATATATATATATATATATATATATATATATATATATATATATATATATTCATACGCTAAAAGTGCGACGCCCAGATTTACGATCCCGGGGATTTGAGTGGGCGCCACTAGGTGGCGCTACGCTCGCGTGTGGTTCCTGTCTACATCGCTCTGTTGTCGAAGCTAACCTCCTGGGTCCTAGCCACAGACAGCTTTGCTCTAAAAGCTCAGTAATGGCATACCTTTCCTCACTTATTGACAGATACATAAATGCACCGTGCTTATCACACCTGACATTGTGGAAAGCGTTGCTACAAAGCGCACCCAACGACCGAGCTATAAATGGGTGAGTGAGTGAGTAGATTTTAGCTAACAAACATCAGGTGCTTATGTTAGGTGCTTATATTAGGTGCTGATGGCATCAGGTGCTGATGTCCAAGCATAGCTAGTGGTACACGGTGCCGGTTGAAGGGCAGAAATTACAGGTGTGGTCAATGACGTGGAAGAGGGTGCTATAAGGATATGTTTTAGTCATGACCGAGCTCTAACTATTTTTTTTTTAATTGCGACAGTAGCTCTAACTAATGAGCTCTGGTGGGGGGTTTAATGCGCCGAGACACCATTTGTCGTCGAACAAAAACCGAAAGGCGCGATAATTAAGCTAAAACAAACAGATAAATGGTCTTCAGTATCCGTCCAACTTACATGAAGAAATTAAACGAAAACCAGGGGTGACGCATTCAAGACATCATTAGCCCGAACCTTCGCTATTTGTTACCTTCTCAAGCGGGCAAGGCCCTCACCGGACACCTGTGTACTCAAAGCGACACAAATCAATCGTCTGCCACGGAGCAGACGATTCACCTAGACGTACGCCTTCTTGGAAACTAGGGGTGCCATGTACCTGTACACAGGTCTCTACTTCAATCAGACGGGCGCTTGCACGATTGCGACAGCACGGCGACGTTAGATCGAATACCTTATTTTTCTAGCTGACTTTTTCTCCTCCATTTTTAGACTGCTAACGACCGGCACCCAGCCGCCCCTATATGCACGTGTTCGGCTCACTTGATTCCATAGCAATTAAAGAGCCATCCGTTCCACTCGTCAAACGTGCAACGCACCGGACAGTTCAGACAGACGATAAAACGGAGCCATCAGTAACCTTGGGGAAAAACAAACAAAACGTAAAAACGGCTCTTCCTCTGCGACTTAGATGATTGCAGAATGAATCGGTTCTATATACTTCTACTCTAATTCCAGCTTTTCTCGTTTTTGTGCCTTTTTTTTCTCATTTACGTCATGCAGCCCTCTGCGCCAAGCCGATTTCCCAACGCGCCGTGGCGTACGGTATCCAGCCCATTTTTGTTTCCTTGGCTGGCCGACATTTGCGACACCTTTGATCCGAGCGTCGTCGTTGGCAAACTCGCTTTCCCTTGAGGATGTGCTCTCTCGCCCTGTCCTGCAACAGCGGTTGGTGATCGCACCGCTTTCGTTGGACTCTTCTCCACTCTTGAAGTCGCCGGTTTCTCCTTGTGTCGCAGTGGGTGCCTGTTTCCTTCTCCTCTTTGGAGCCCGACGCGAAGTTGGGCAACGATCAGGTTCAACCACCGCAAGGCCGCACGGACAGGCGTGAAGCCGAGACGCACTTAATTCTTTAGCCTTTTCGTATTTCTTTTTTCTTTTGTCTTGCCCGCATGCGATCCAACTGAAGCAATTCCAAAACGCAGCTCTTCCGTACGATCGATTCTCTACACTTGAAGCCCGCCGATGGGCCGTAGGTTAATCCAGAGAAGATCACCGCTTGCTTTCCTCCACTTGCCATATACTCATTTGTTCGCTTATTGGCGCGCTGTTAGCACAGAATTATGCCGTTATTACAGAGTTGGAGACCGAAAAGAGTGGCACGCAATAAATGCTCGCAGGAGAAAGGAGCATGTTAGAAATGTTTAATCGCCATCTGTCGCGCCAAACTGCTGCTGCAAAAAAAAAAAAGAATACAAGAAGGAGCTATACATGATGCAACACAAGACACTTCTTGTTGCACAAGAATTCGCTTCAAACCTTCATGCATCGCAAAACGGATACGCGAAAAAATGGTAAAAGGGCAGAAGTCTAATGCTTATTTTGTCTCTCACTGATAGCCTTTCCATTTTCAGTATTTTCCTCCAGTCGCAAATCTACCCCGCGACCTCCCGTCGCTTATACAGGGCGACCCCTCTTACTTTCAGTTAACCTTGTGATCTCTCTCTCTCTCTCTCTCTCTCTCTCTCTCTCTCTCTCTCTCTCTCTCTCTCTCTCTCTCTCTCTCTCTCTCTCTCTCTCTCTCGATGGTCGATGGGTATGCAATACTAGTGTGTTATTTTTGTTTCTCATAAGCAGCGACGGATCCAAAGTTGGCTCTCATGGGGGGGGGGACTTTGGATGAAATTTAACGCAAATGATTTGCTCTAGTGTATTGGTTTAAGGTAAACGTTAGAAAACGGGAAAAATAAATCGCGAAAACTTCCAGTGCTGTGTCCGTAAAAAATCCGCCTTTGTAATGACAGCTCAATTCAGTCAACTCGACTTGAGAAACTTGTGAAAGGCTGCGTGAAAAAAAAAAAAAAAAAAAAGATTGCAACTTATGTTATAACGATAAACTGCGAGTGCTGATTCAAATATTCAACGATTAATATTCCCCATTCTAAACGTGTGTAGGCACAGTTCATTAAAACTGGGGAGATGTTTTAGGGGCTGTTGGCGTCTGCTGTCGTCGTTGTCGTCGTGTCTCGTGTAGTCTACGCCTCGCGCTAGAACGTAACGAGTATTAAAAAAACACACACACATACACACCGGGACACTCGTTTGCGCCTCGCGCTAGAGAGCTTCGTGCTTCAAAGACAAGAGACCTTTACGGCAGAGCTGTACATCTCTACCCCCCAACGGTTTCATCTCCGCTGGCAAAAACGCCAAGGTGTCAAGAAAACTCTTATGCACTGCATGCTTCGCCTCTCCCCAAGTTTCACGTTACTGGAGATGGCCCGGGGTTTTCCTTTTTTTTTTTTTTTTGAGACTTTGCGCACGTTTCGGGCAGCCTCGACAGTGAACGCGTTCGTTCACTCTCGTGCACGTATACAATGTCAACGTGTGCCCAAATCAGTTTGTGCACACTACAGGAGTCTGCAGAGCTGCCGCTTCAAGGGACACGAGAGCTGGGTGTGTCACAGCTAGAAGCAATCGACCGTGAGACGGAACATTGCTGCGGGCACAAAGGCGGAGTCTTCCGTTCCAACGCGGAATCGCCGCAGTGCACTCTCGGTGTATACACCGCTGTGTACCGAGGGTCGACCCTGCCCCATTTCGGCAGCTGCACGCGTCGGAATGTCCACCGCTACGCCCTCGGGGAGTACGCACATGGCAGGTGCAGAGGCAGGTACACTGGGTGACAACATTGCTTCGTTGTTCCACGAGGCCCCTTGAAGATGCAGTGCAGGGAAAAGCCTTCGCAGGGACCGATCCACTGGTCCCACAAGTGCGGTGCAGCCGAACTTTTGTTTGTTTATTTACTTATTTATTTTATTGCAGGTTCCTACAGCGCCCATAGGGCATTATTGTAGGGGGGTTAATTTCGAACCGTATACAGTACGTAAATGTGTCAGTGTGAGACAAATAACAATGATACACTTCTTTGAACAGCAATACACGAGTAAAATATCGGGGAAAAAATTATACAGCATGCTCGACAGCCTCAGCGAAATTAGTGGCAAGAAGCACTTCATTTGGGAGTTTATTCCAGTCACTAATAGTGTTAGAAAAAAATGAATGTTTGAACACGTTAATGCGGCATTGGTACTCTCTAATATTTATTACCTTTAATTATCTTTATTATGGGAATTACCACTATATCGCGTTTGTCATCAAAAGAAAATAACAACAACAAAAACATTGCGAAGTACGAGTAGTCACGATGAAAACTCCCGTTGATTGATTACAGTCGAACCTCGTTATAACGAAAACTGATATAGTGAATTATCGGCTATAGCGAACTAAATGCAAACTTCGGTTGCTCACGCTTTATTTCAGTGACGCTTATTCTTTTTGTAACGAAACGAAAACCGCCAGTTCCGCTCGCGATATCGGCTATAACAAAGAAATATTTTGTTCGCGCGGCACTTAAACTGGGTAGCTAGTTTAAAAGCAAAGTATAAAATATAGAAGATGACTGTTTGTAAAACTACGAAAGTAGAAAAGGCCCTTTCGTGAGTGAATCGACAATGTAGAAAACTTCATCCAGCAGTGCTGTGAATAGCCGTCAGGCGGAGATCGCATCCTTCTTCCAATAAATTAGAACGCATGCCTGTTTTGTCAAACGTACTTTGTTCTGTTGTAGTTTCGATTTGCCATGTTCCGGTCCATTTATTCTGAAATGCCAGAAGGAGGCAGTTAAGTATTACCTCGTCTATAGCGGGTTCGAAGATTACAATAATGCGTTTATTTCCTAAGGTTTTTGCGTTTTTTACCTTTACTGTTACAACGAATATAGGATATAACAAACTAATTAACTGCTCCAATACTACTTCCTTATAACGAGGTTCTACTGTATGAGATTTAACGCCCCCACGCTTCACAGGCGATCATGCGCACTGTAGTGGAGGGCTCCGGATTAATTTCCACCACCTGAGGATCTTTGACGTGCGCCTAAATCTCGATAACACCGGCGTTTTTGCTTTTCGCCTCGATCAGAAAAGCGCCCGCCGCGGCCGGGAATCGAACCCGCGTCCTGAAAACACCCGTTAACAGATCCTTCGAACCTCCTCGAAGGACATCGGGCTGGGAAGAGGGGGTTTGTCGACCTCTGGGTCGCGTGAGGGTGCAGAATGCAATATCTGCTCCGCTAATCACCACAGAGGTCCCGTTAGAGCCTCTGACCTTGGGACCTCCTGTATATAACCCAAATGTATAAATTTCAGAAACAAACAAACAAACAAAAATGATTGATTGATTGGTCGATCGATTGATTGGTTGGTCGGTCGGTCGATTGATTGATTGATTGATTGATTGATTGATTGATTGATTGATTGATTGATTGATTGATTGATTGATTGATTGATTGATTGATCGATCGATCGACTGACTAACTGACTCACTGACTGACTCACCCTTGACTCACCCTTGACTCACCCCGCATATAATAGGCGCTCCTCGTCGGCTTTCCCGGAACTAAAACGCGCTGTAAGCACGAAGTACCGGAAACTCTGGTGATCGGAACCCGCTCGATGTGCGCACCAGCGGCGGAGCCTCCAGGGAGGGCAACTCTCCCCTACAGTGTTCCTAAGAGTATATACCCCGCAATGGACTCGGGTGCAGTAGTGCGCATTGGAATAGGAGGGGAGTCGTAGGAAAGGTGGATTTGAACTGAATTCCGAGTACTTTGATTTGATGGCGATGTTGCGCTACCCAACACAAGGCCGAGTGTTCGATTCCCCACGCAGAAAACAAAAATTAACGCCCGTGGGCGGGACATTTCTGCGGACGTGAGAGACCTGTAGAATGTGGTCTAAATTAATCCATAGCCCTCTATAGAGCACGCACCACATATCCCACGTGAACCTGAACGCCAGCATGAACGTTTGATGTCATTGCAAATTATTTTCGTGCAAGCAACAACCATTTTTTCTCTGATTTCTGCATTTCCATGACGCACTTCGCAGAAATACTGTAATAATTTTCAAACAAGTACACACGCTACAAGTGGCAGCACATTTCGAGTGAATATTGCGCGGTGCATGGCTGAAGAGCAAGGGAAACTTATTTGGAACCTATAACTAGCACGCGCGCGTTACATCTAAAAACTCGATACGTTTACTGTGTTCTCTAATGCGCTTACTCACAGTTTGTAAAGTGAAGGCAAGCTGAGCGAGTCGGTATTTGATTGTGAGACGCCAGACACAACTAACCATTACTTGCCTTTGTGCGACTGCTCGGTTTCACAACAGCGCACGGCCGTAACAGAACCCCTCCCCCCTCCGAAATATTTTCTGAGTTCAACATTTTATAACTTTATATTATGTCACCGATGTGCATGGTTTATATGTAAAAAAAAGCCAATATCAATTTTCAGCATGGCCGCCGTAGTGCTCGCACCCCCCCCCCCCCCTTTCTCTAATAAAAGTTCGGGGTGCTGCGGTCCTGCGACAGCGCGAGCCAAACTCTGGGGAAATGTGCGTGTGTTCCCTCCCCCACGTCCTGCTCGTGCGCCCGTATAGTTATGTATCAATGATAGTAAATACTTGCCGTGTGCTAACCAGGCTTAAGGCGTATACAGTCGAACCTCGTCATAACGAAGTAGTATCGGGGCAGTAAATATGTTCGTTATATCCGATCTTCGTTATAACCGTAGAGGCAAAAATCGGCTCTAATAAATCAGCAATCTGGCTCGCGCAACAATCCTAGACAAAGAACGCATTGTTTTAGGCTTCGGACCCACTATAAACGAGGTAGTCCTTATCTGCCTCCTTCCGGCATTTCAAACTGAACAGACCGTAACGTGAGAACGTGAAATTACAACAGAACAAAGTTTGTCCGGCAAAACAGGCCGGCCTTCTTAGTTACTTGAAGGAGGATGTTGCCTTCGCCTGGTGGCTTTTCACAGACTCAGTGGAATTAAGTTTTCTACAGTGTCCACACAATAAAGGGCCTTAAGCTACTAAAAAAATGGTTGTCTTGTTTCACTTTTTTAAAATTTTGCTTTTATTATGCTAGCAGTCTAGCTTTGAGCCTCGCGGGAACCAAATATTTCTTCGTTATAACCGATATCGCGCGGCTCTTGAGGTTTCAGTTTCGTTAGAAAAAGAATAGGTGTCGTTGAAATGAAGCGTACGTGACCAAAGAAACTTCGTATTTATACTTCACTATATGCGACGATTCGCTGTGTCAGTGTTCGCTATAACGAGGTTCGACTGTACGTTCAACAGGATCCGAAAAATGCTCCTTTTTTTAAATTGTTCGACATCACCGCTTGGCGCACCGCAAAAATAAGCCGCCCACCCTCG